>NC_085841.1:5881135-6181135 GCF_035594765.1 Anolis carolinensis
CTCCTCTGGACGCTTTCCAGCTTGTCAACATCTCCCTTCAATTGCGGTGCCCAGAATTGGACACAGTGTGATTCCAGGTGTGGTCTGACCAAGGCAGAATAGAGGGGGAGCATGACTTCCCTGGATCTAGACGCTATTCCCCTATTGATGCAGGACAGAATCCTGTTGGCTTTTTTAGCTGCCACATCACATTGTTGGCTCATGTTTAACTTGTTCCCCACGACGACTCCAAGGTCTTTTTCGCACACACTGCTGTCAAGCCAGGCGTCCCCCATTCTGTATCTTTGATTTCCATTTTTTCTGCCGAAGTGAAGTATCTTGCATTTGTCCCTGTTGAACTTCATTTTGTTAGTTTTGGCCCATCTCTCTAGTCTGTCAAGATCGTTTTGAATTCTGCTCCTGTCTTCTGGAGTGTTAGCTATCCCTCCCAGTTTTGTGTCGTCTGCAAACTTGATGATCGTGCCTTCTAACCCTTCGTCTAAGTCGTTAATAAAGATGTTGAACAGAACCGGGCCCAGGACGGAGCCCTGCGGCACTCCACTTGTCACTTCTTTCCATGATGAAGACGACGCATTGGTGAGCACCCTTTGGGTTCGTTCGCTTAGCCAATTACAGATCCACCTAACCGTAGTTTTGTCTAGCCCACATTTGACTAACTTGTTTGCCAGAAGGTCGTGGGGGACTTTGTCGAAGGCCTTACTGAAATTCAGGTATGCTACATCCACAGCATTCCCCGCATCTACCCAGATTGTAACTTTACCAAAAAAAGAGATCAGATTAGTCTGGCATGACTTGTTTTTGGTAAATCCGTGTTGACTATTAGCAATGACCACATTTGTTTCTAAGTGTTTGCAGACCACTTCCTTAATTATCTTTTCCAGAATCTTGCCTGGAAAGAGTCCAATAGACCACAAGCTGAACATGAACTTTTTGAGCTGCGTGATGCAGGAGCTCACAAAGCCAAAGCCATTCCAGGCTGCATCAAATAGCGGTGTAATGTTTAGCATGCCTGCCTGCCATATCAGTTGTGGTATTCTGGGAGATGTAATAATCAGGACTGGTGCTAGAATTCGAGTCCATGTTGACCTCTGTCACCAAACATACTGAAACACTGACCCTTGGGCAAAACACATCTCTATTTATTTCTTCCACCTTACAAAGGATGTGCAAACTTCCATTGATATTTGTCTGCGTTTTGGACTCAAAAACTTGGCACCGTGAGTGTCCCCGCCGCTAGTGGATTTCCGATTCCTGGTGTGGATTCTGTCGCATACAATGGAGTTCCTCAATGCCGCAAGAGAGAGCAGACGGCTTCCTGTTATGAAAACACGGCCAAGACGGAGCCTTTCAATAAACCTCTCTGAACACGGGGGCAAGAAACAATACAGTGAATGATCTGCAATAGGAAACACAATCTCACACATCCCCCCATCTATGAGAAGCCTTGGTGTGGCTGCCGGCCACCCCGGCGCATGCAGGCGCCACAGCCATTGTTTACAGGTGTGGGTGAGAATCACATATTCAAGAAGTTCAAAGAGACCCCAAGGGCCATCCAGTCCAACCCCATTATGACTGAACATTATCCATATGAACATTAGGAAGAACTTCCTCACTGTGAGGGCTGTTCAGCAGTGGAACTCTCTGCCTCAGAGTGTGGTCCTTCTTTGGAGGCTTTTAAGCAGAGGCTGGATGGTCATCTGTTGGGGGTGTTTTCAATGCAATTTCCCTGCTTCTTGGCAGCAGGTTATACTGGATGGCCCAGAGGTCTCTTCCAACTCTATGATTCTATGCCATTCGGGAAGACACAACCCAAGTCCATGAAAATCAATACCCTTAGAAGGAGTAACAACTTCTATAATCTGGACCCAAAGTGACTCAGGACTATGGTTCAAATCTTCAAAATGTTCGTAAAAATTAGAATAAGGGTATTGATTTTCAGACCAAATTATTACAATGTGAATCATTTCGGATTTTCACTCTTCAGACAGAATTCCCTAAAGGTTTGAATGATACCAATTTTTATGACTGTTTTATATATATATATATATATATATATATATATATATATATATATAATCTGGTGTACAGTAGAGTCTCACTTATCCAATGTTCTGGATTATCTAACGCATTTTTGTAGTCAATGTTTTCAATGCATTGTGATATTTTGGTGCTAAATTCGTAAATACAGTAATTACTACAGTAGAGTCTCACTTATCCAACGTAAATGGGCCAGCAGAATGTTGGATAAGCGAATGTCAAGGTGCTTAATTTGTAAAATCATAACCTATTTTGATGTTTAATAGGCTTTTTCTTAATTTCTCCTTATTATCCAACATATTCGCTTATCCAACGTTCTGCCGTCCCGTTTATGTTGGATAAGTGAGACTCTACTGTATTTCTTTAAATGCGACTCATGAGTTAATGCTACACACTGCTTTGTAGAATACCTGTGTGAGATTCTTTGCTATTTAAACACCAGGTTGAGCCATTTAAGCTCATACTCGCAGTAGAATAAAACCTGGATGCAGAGTATCATTGATTTGAAACAAAACGCTTTGTAAGTATAGACATAATCTCTTTCCATTATTTTATTTTTATCCACTCTGTGTTTAATGTATCAAGAGAACAACTTGTAAGCCACTGTATGTTCCCAATAGGTTCCACGGTGTCTATGAAAGACTTTACGGTTCATTGAGTACATTCTTGAATTGTTTGAACTAAATAACAAAACTAGATAGTATGCATTAATAGTTGTCAATTTTACTAAGCCAGAAAACACTTTGTACTATTGCATTAATGTTACCTAATACTTGCAGACCTTACCACCAGACGAAGACTATAGGTAGTCGAAATTGGTTGTGGATCAGGGGTCTACTCTTCTTTTACGAAGAAACAAGAAAATAAACAAGAAAGTTTATTCCATTGTGAATGTAACTACTATTCATCATACTGTGACTGTAACAGTTTGATTGTCATTTGTAACCATTTATCTGAAATTTATATTCATTTATTGTATATAATACAATACAGCTGGTTAGTAGCCATCTGCAATAAATCACTACTGACTGAGAGGTCATGAGTTCAAAGCCAGTCCGTGTCGGATTGAGTGTCTGACCATTAAAAAATAGCCCAGCTCATTGTTGACCTAAGCAACCCGAAAGACAGTTGCATCTGTCAAGTAGGAAATTTAGCTACCGCTTATGTGGGGAGGCTAATTTAAAACACCATAAAAATCATCCAGCAGCGTGTGGAAAGGAATGAGGAAGTAATCCATCAAGGACTCAGTGTCACAGTGGTTGATGATGAAGCAGCAGCTTCCCCTGTGGCTGGAATCGAGCAGACCCTCATGAAGCCTAGAAGCTGAAAAATGTTAAATAGCCTCTGTGTCTTTGTCTCTGTCTCTGTCTGTATGTCATATGGCATTGAATGTTTGCCATATATATGTACATTGGGGTCCCCCCTGAGTCCTCTTTGGGGTGAGAAGGGCGGAATATAAATACTGTAAATAAATAAAAACTAATGTTTAGCTGGAATTTCTTTTCCAGAAATGTGACTCCATTGCTCCATTGTGTCTAGAGCAGCAGAAAGCAAGATGACTCCTTCCTCAATATGACATTCTTTCAAATATTTAAATATGGCTACCATGGCCCCTTTCAGCATACGCAGCTCCTTAAGCCTCTCCTCATGGGGATTCATGGTTTCTAAACCTTAGCCATTTGGTCACCTTGAATTGCATTGGGTTGTGTAGCGCTGGCATAGTATATCTCCACATACAGATACTTACATAACATTGTTTGCAACCTTATTATGCCAATACATTGCACTTACTGCTGCTGCTGCTATTCTGTGCATTCAAGTCATTTCTGACTTATGGCAAAGTTAGCAGGAGTTTTCTCAGCATAATTTTATCAAAGGAGGTCAACCGTGGTCTTCCTTGGAAGCTGAAAAAGTGTGACTAGCTTATGACTGAGCAGGGATTCAAACCCTGGTCTTTCAGAATCCAAGTCCAATGCTCACACAAGTAGACCATGTTGTTCGCCATCAGTTGTCTGCATCATTTACTATCAGTAAAGCTTACACCAGTGGTTCTCAACCTATATGTCCCCAGATGTTTTGGCCTTCAGCTCCTAGAAATCATAACAGCTGGTAAACTGGCTGGGATTTCTGGGAGTTGTAGGCCAAAACACCTGGGGACCCACAGGTTGAGAACCACTGGCTTACATTGTAGCAGTAGCATGTGTCAGAGATTGGCAGAAAAGAAGCTTTTGAATAGCCTTGCCTGGGGGAATCCTTTGTTGGAAGGTGTTAGCTGACCCTGATTGTTTCCTGTCTGGATTTCCCCTGTTTTCTGAGTGTTGTTCTTTATTTACTGTCCTTATTTTAGAGTTTTTAATACTGGTAGCCAGATTTTGTTCATTTTCATGGTTTCCTCCTTTCTGTTGAAAAATCATGTTACATAGTGTAATCAGGGCTGAAAAGGCTTTTGTAACAACATAGGATGCCTATGACTGGGGTGGACTTTGAGCACACTTTAAAGTTGCTATCCAAGGTGATTCCTACCCCATATTGGTCCAGCATCTTGGAGAGCTCTTCTATGTGAAAGTTTCAACCATCAATGACAATGCAATAATGGAATGAAGGAGAGAGATGGCAAGAGTTTGTCTCAGACAGTGAAATATCTTGAGTGAACTTGCTCTTTTCCCATATTTTAACAATCCGGTCAGGGATGGCAGGTCTCCAAGGGACTTGCATGGAATTTCTGTGTTTCTCTGGATCTGTTGCTGGGGAGACAAACCTCAAGGAGCATATCCTAAAGGAAATTTGATTTTTGCATGTGATCAAGGTCCATTCCCATAAGATCACAAGGACCAACCAGTATGAAGGCCTTCTCATTTATTTTACTTATTTACTTTATTTCTGTCCCGCCTTCCTCCTGATATAGGGACTCATTATTATTATTATTATTATTATTATTATTATTATTATTATATTATTATGACACAGCAAACAAGGTAGACATGCTGGATTTCATATCACAAAATCACAAGTCGAAAACTTCCCAAGTGTCTAGGACTGTATGATGTATTTTCGGATGATGCGTGCAGATCCCAGTAGGGTGGCCTTTTGCAGTTGGCAGATTGTAATTTTGTCAATGCCTATTGTTTCCAAATGCCGGCTGAGATCTTTTATTATTATCTACTTTATTTTTGATTCCCACCACCATCTCCCCAAGGGACCTCGGGAATTCCAGACAGGAAACCAACAGGGCCAGCTAACACCTCCCAACAAAGGATTCCCCCAGGCAGGAAACAACCAGGCTTCCAAGCAGCAAGGCTATTCAGTGCTGTTCAGCCTAACCAAGCAAGATTTCCCCTTCATAGTACACCCTCAGGGTTTCAAGCCATGAGACTACTTCGTCTCATTCAGCCTGCCCAAGAAAGGATGCCCCTATGTAGAAAGCAGTCAGTCTTTGAAACAGCGAGGCTATTCAGTGCCATTCAAATGGCCGGGCACAGCTAGTAACACTATAAATAAGAGAGCTAAGAATAAATATTTGCTGAGGTCTCAGCCCTAACTGGAGCCCCTGGTGGTGCAGTGGGTTAAGCTGCTGAGCTGGTGAACTTGCTGACTGAAAGGTTGGCAGTTCAAATCTGGGGAACAGAGTGAGCTCCTGCTGTTAGCCCCAGCTTCGGCCAACCTAGCAGTTCGAAAACATGCAAATGTGAGTAGATCACTAGGTACCACTCAGGTGGGAAGGTAACAGCGCTCCATGCAGTCATGCCAGCCACATGACCTAGGAGGCGTCTACGGACAACGCCGGCTCTTCGACTTAGAAATGGAGATGAGCACCAACACCCAGAGTCGGACATGATTAGACTTAATGTCAGGGGAAAGCCTTTACCTTACCTGGCCCTAAAATCCAATAGATTGAGATGCCACAGCTCTGGTAATCCTAATCTACATGGTAAGGTCACCATCTGAATTTCCCCATGACATAAGGCAGACGATTTCATCATGTAGGATCAGATCCTACATTGCAGACTATATTTCATAACTTTAAGAATCCATAGCAACAGTGTAGAAACACAATGAAAATGTAGTGAATTGCAAAAAATGTGCACCAGTTAAGAGTATCAGGTATTTTGTTCACATGTGAAGCTTAGAGGGCAGACTCAAAGTTCAAAATGGCCTGGGAGAGTTGAGCCAAAGCTGACTAAATGAATTTCAGCAGGTGAAAATGTAAGCTATGGAATTTAGGCAGGAAAAATGAAAGGCACAACTACAGGATGAACGATGCTTGGCTTGGAGGATCTAGGGATCTTTGTAAATGTGGATCAACAGCACAATGTGATGGCCAAAAATGCTAATGTAATTCTGAGTTGCATCCATAGGAGTCTGGTGTCTAGAGTGAGGGAAGTTATAGTCCCACTCTCTTCTGCTTAAGTCAGATCCCACCTGGAGATGTTGGTAAGCTGGAAGGTGTCTAGAGAAGGGCAACCATGTTGTTCTGGAAATTTACCTTTATGAAGAACAAGTGAGGTAGTGGAGTATGTTTCGCTTGGATAAGACTAGTGTTGTGGTTCAGCGTGATGACAAAGAGGGGTTTGTGGTGGCAGGGCCTGAGAGACTGGGAGATGCGGTTTTAGAGTCAGGGGGAATGCTGGATTCAGATACAGCTTGACAGGAGATGCTATCAGAGCAACCATGTGAAAGTACAGATGTTTTGGTATCCAGCAGTCGAGGAGGCGAACTCTCACCTAGTAACTACAGCCAAGATACCATGAGCCCATCCGAGGGAACAGTAGAGTTAGATACACATTCCCAGATGGCTCTGAGGGAGAAGGGAATTTGGTGCAGAAGGAGTGAGAGACTTCATAGGAGAGATAGGGACAAGCGAGGATTGCAGACGAATGTGTTCATGTTCTGCAGCCCTTAAAGCAGAGAATCCTGTGAGAGGATTTTAGATCTGCCAACATCGCTAACCTAGGGGTGATGTTAGCTTTATTCTTTGTTCAAGTTTGGGTTGGAGACTTATGTTTCATGCTCATGTTTTGGCTCCCTGTTCCATGGATTATTCTGGGATTCTGTTCCTGTTATGCTATCGGTTTTAAGCCTCATGTTTTGGATTTACCTTGTCTTCATGCTCCAGTTTAAAACCTTTGGATTTATCTTGTCTTCATGCTCCAGTTTAACACCTTATTCTGGGATGTATGCTGTCTGTGGATTATCTTCTGTGCACAATTTGGCCTGGCTTGTTGCCTATGACTTTTGCCTACATTATTGACTCTTGGATCTTATTCTGTATTTACTCCATAGTGTTTTACCCTTTTATATATGCTTTTTAAATAAATTGTTTTGAATTTTATACTTGGTGTCTTCTTGGGTGCTGTGAGCAAGGTGAAACCCTGCTGAGGTGCAACAACGAAATGGAGAAGCTACATGGTCATCATCTATAAATAACTGAAGCAAAGCCATGTTAAGGATGGAACAATCTTACTTTCTGCAATTCAAGAGATTAGAAACAACCAATAGGTTTGGGTTACAAGAAATGAGATTTCATCTGAACGTTAGGAAGAACTGTTTGACAATGGAATAGATAGCATTGGAAGGTGGTGGACTCTCCATCTTTTGGAGATCTTTAAACAGAAGCTGGATGAGCATGTTCCAGGAGAGTCTTTTTTCTATATTCCTGAGTGGCATAGCTTGGACTAGATGTTCCTTGTGGCCCTTTCCAACTCTGAGATTCTGTGCATTTATTATCTGTAACAGAATATATCTATGTACACACAGTAACAACATAATTCCCACCATGGTGTCACAACTCATCACAAAACAAGGGTAGGAAGGATGTGCAGGTGGGATTCAGAGGCATGCAGTGAAACCAAAACAACTATTTTCTCATCGCTGTAGATAGCACACTTTCCCTCCCATTGATATATGGTTCCTTCTCTGACTTGTGAGATCACAGTAGCAACACGATATGTGTTATTCCCTTGTGTGTCCAGTGTATCTTCCATCAATTGTGCGCTTTCCCTAGGTTTTCCTCCCCAGGAGCGCACTGTAGGTGAATTGTTCAATTCCAGCCTTTTCAGACAGGATACAAGTTGAATGCCAGGTGCTGAAATATTTTCCTGCCCACTGGTGCAATGCATGCGGATGGCTGATAACATAAACAATGCCGCAAAAGGAAAAAGTGGTGAACAATTCAACGCTGGAGGCTCTGGGGACATAACTGTTTCCCCCATCACCATATTCATATGACCTTCCAAAGAGCAGAAAAAGCTGAGGGTCAAACAAATTCATGCCAGAAAAGACCTACATCCAATTAGAGTCAACTTGAGGGTGCATCTACACCAGAAATGGGCAAACTTGGGCCCTCCAGGTGTTTTGGACTTCAACTCCCACCATTCCTAACAGCCGATAGGCTGTTACGAATGGTGGGAGTTGAAGTCCAAAAAACCTGGAGAGCCCAGGTTTTCCTCCTTTTCCCTGTCCGCTTGGCATAAGGTTGTGGCAATCTGTCACATCCTTACGCAGAAAGGATGGGGGAGGAAGGCACTCAGCACCTGAGAGTCCTCTGGAGTGCTCTCAGCAACCGCATGTCTTGCACTCCTCCCAACAAAAGGATGGTGTGAGCAGCCCTGTCCTTATGCTGGGAGGATGGATTGAGGAAGGCACGCAGTGGTTGAGAGCCCTCTGGAGTGCTCTCAGCCACGGCGTGTCTCGCCCTCCTCCCTGTTGTGGTATTCTCTGAGCGGTTAGACTCAATTTAACCCTCTCTGGGGGAGATTCCACCAAAATTCAGCAGAGTAGCAAAAGCAAAAGCTTTCAAATGCAGCAGTTACTTACACTGGGTGAGCAAAGAGACGCCTTTGACCATTTAGGATTGCAATGGACTGCAGAGTCTCAGTAAAAGTTCAAAAAGTATTTATTCAGGCAAAAAGAACTCCATTGTAGATAGAAAGGCTTGGGAGCTGTCTAGTCTACTCTAGACTGGTTTCTAAGGAAAAATAAGAAAGGAAAAATAACAAACATCTAAATAGTTTCATCTTGCCAGGAGAGATGGCGAGATGCTTCTTGGTAGCTAGAAGAACAAAGGGAGAAGAATGAACCAAAATGGTTCCAACCTCATGGTCCAGTTTATTGGGGCCATAAAAGACATTCTGACCAATGAGAAGTTAGTGTCCCTAGAGATTCATATTTCTACTAACTTCTAAGTAAGGGATGTGACGTAAACAGGATAGAGTGAAACACAGTAAAGCCTGTCTAAGCATGCTTTGGAAACAGGGAAAGGATTCCCTCAATCTAACTCTATCATCTATCTAACTACATCTAGACTTGAGTAGTCCAGGATGATTCCCAACACTCCCAACATAAGGATGGTGTGAGCAGCCCTGTCCTTATGCTGGGAGGATGGATTGAGGGAGGCACGCGGTGGTTGAGAGCCCTATGGAGCACTCTTGGATGCCATCTGTCTTCCCCTCCTCCTGGCAAGTCTGAAGATCGAAGGAGGAGTACTGGGGAGGAGGATCAGGGTAGTTGCCGCATGTCTTGTTTTCCTACCGGCATAAGGATGGGTTGAGCAGCCCCATCCTTATGCCAGGAGGCCAACCTGAGGATGATCCACCCTCTCCCAGGACCTCCCCCTCCTGGGTCCATCCCACCCAGCATGTGCCCGGCTGCCCTCTTTCCTGGTCCAGCCCTCCTGGCCCACAATACGGCCCCAAGGCAAAAAAGTTTGCCCATTCATTGCCCTTGGATTCTGAAGCTCACTTCCCACATGGTATGTGTAAAAACAGCACACATGAAAGGAAATAATAGTAGACCGCTAGCTGAACATGAGTCAACAGTGTGATGCGGCAGCTAAAAAAGCCAATGTGATTCTGGGCTGCATCCATAGGAACAGAGTGCCTAGATCCACGGAAGTCGTAGTCCCACTCTATGTTAGTGTGTTTCTGTTGTTAGATTGAAATGTTATATCAAGTTTTGCTGTTGGGTGTTTGCAACTATGTGTTTCCAGCAAAGCATTCCAGCAGTGCATGGGTTAAGCACAAGCCAGCTTGATTGATTGCCCTCAGGACCAATAGGTCAGGGCTTCCGTTTGAACTGCCTTACCGGATCTTTCATCATGAACTCAGGAATGTGGAAGTTTCCAGTTTTGTGTTGATTGTTTGCCTACAGGACCAATAGGTCAGGGCTTCCATTTGAACTGCCTTACCGTATCTTTCATCATGAACTCAGGAATGCGGGAGTTGCCAGCTTTGTGTAGATAACAGTCTAGCTGAGCGGAGAAGATGCGCCATGTGTGCGGAAAGCTATGGCTTTCAGTAACTGTATATATTTGTATAATAAGGTATTTAGACCTGCTGGTATCAGCAGTAAATCAACGAGTGAGCTGTCGTTTTGTTGGTGCCACTTTGCTGCTGCATAAAGTGGTCCTTCAGGTGAGCAGATGGAGAGAACTGACTCACCAAGTCAGTCAGGGTGATGGATGATCAATTCTACTCCCCATCCCATCATCCACATCCTCCCCTGACACTCTATTCAGCTTTGGTCAAACCTCACCTGGAACAGCTGAAAAGTGTCCGGAGAAAGATGTCCAAAATGGTCAGAGGTCTGGAAGTCAAGCCCTAAGAGGAGCGGCTTTAGGAGTTGGGTGTGTTTCACTTGGAGAGAAAAAGCTGAGAGAAGGGACTTGAAAGCTATGTTTAAATATTTGCAAGGATGCCCCATTGATGAGAAAGAGGCAAGCTTGTTTTCTGCTGCTCTAGCATCTAAGGCACAATGGATTGAAATCACTGAAGAAAGAGATTCCATCTAAACATTTAGGATTCACAAGGCCAGCGGGCCAGATCTGGCCCATAACATCATTTTATGTGGCCTGCAAGTCTTTCAATGCCAGGATAACATAGTTACATATATCCAGTCTTACAATTACAAACTGCCATGATCTCCGATCTTATGACATCTCTGGACACAGAGCAAGCGCTGACAAAGAACAGATGCCAGACATAAAACTGGCCAGCCATAAAACCTCAATTACCCTCTGGTATGTGAGAGCCCCTATATAAATGGGCTACAGAGAAGATTCTGGTATTCCATACAATAAAACCTGTTTGAATCTAACCAGCGTGTGTCTTGGTGCTTTCTTCTGGGGAAGACTTACCCACAGCACAACTGGAAGAAGAGAACCTAACATAAACGGACCTTTGAAGGCAACCACAAGACTCATGTGACCCTCGGTGAAAATGAGTTGGACTCCCCTGATTTAGGAAGAACATCTTGATGGTCAGAGCTCTTCAGCAGCGAAACATCCTGCCTTGGAATCTGGTGGAGTCTCCTTTTCAGGAGGTTTTAAAGCAGAGGCTGGATGGCCATCTACTGAGAGGGCTTTGATTGTGCAGAAATGACAAAAATAGCTTGGACTGGATGACTCTTTGTGACTCTTCTGGGTTTATGATTCTTTGATTCTATCCACTGAGGCCTGCATGAGACCTCCAGAAGTCTCAGGGGCCAATTTGGAATGGTTATTTAGATATGGTAACATAGAATCATAGAATTGGAAGAGACCACATGGGCCAACCCCCTGCCATGCAGGAAAGGCACAACCAAAGCATTCCCTGAAGACGGCCATCCACCCTCTTTTAGAAGCCTCCAAAGGAGGAGCTTCCACTAGATTATGAGGCAGAGAATTCCATCATTAAACAGTTCTTCTTAAAGGCAGGAGATTCTTCCTAATATTCAGGTGAAACCTGCTTTTCATATCTCCCTTACTTTCCACCATGCATGGACTTGCCATGAAAGAGGTCCATAGAGAAAGGAATGCCAACTTCTTCAACTATCGAAGACAAATACAGAGCCGTATAGCTGCCTTACACAGACTGGAAACCTCCTCCAAAGATAATCGAGGCCAGTTCAGCTGAACTCCTTATTATGAACTGTTTTGTCAGCATTTGAAGCTGGGCCCCAAGACCAAGTGACACCAATTATCTTGATCAAGCCGCTCCGTGGAAACACAAAGATGTATGAAATCCAGCCCAAGGACGATCCATCAAGGCCTGGCGATGACACGCTATTGAGCGAGCGAGGGGTCTCTCTGGACAGACAGGTTATGGGGGACATTATATCATCCCCAGTCGATCCTCCGACTGCAAAGGAGAGTGAAAAATGATGCGGGGATGGTTTTTGCTTTGACGTATTGACCAGCAAAAATCCTCTGCACGGAGAAGCGGAGAATCGGTTTTGTAAACTCACACAGACATCAATGATGCTGTGGAATTAGAGGGATAATGATCAGGAGTGCAAGGAGGAAAAAGTTAAACATCGGAGGAATATTTTGGATGCTGGCAACATTTTGAAACAGGGTTGTGTGAGGTTTAAGGAAAGGTAAGGATTTTCTCCAGACATTAAATCAGGAGTCGTGTCTGACTCTGGGGGTTGGTGCTCAACTCCATTTCTAAGCCAAAGAGCCAGAGTTGTCTGTAGACACCACCAAGTTCATGTGGCCAGCTTGGTAGCTTCCTGCCAGAGCAGTACCTATTGATCTACTCACGTTTGCATGTTTTCGAATTGCTAAGTTGGCAGAAGCTGGGGCTAACAGCAGGAGCTCGCCCTGCTCCCAGGATTCGAATTGCCGACCTTTTGGTAAGCAGTTCAGTAGCTCAGTGGTTTAATCCACTGTGCCATCAGAAGCTCCCGGTGTGAGGTTTAGTTCCCTGCAATTAATAGACCAGATTCTGTATGGGAGATGTATTTAAGATGGTATAGCTCACATTCATTTCTCAATCTGACCCCCAAAAATCCACCTTAAAAGCCAGACAACCTCATCAACCAAAGGAGTTAAGTGATGGTGATGGAAATGACATGCTGAGCACATTCTCGCCCATTTGGTGCAACAAGCAACAGAAGGGATCCCTGTGGGATCCATTGCCATAGGTTATTATGCTCTGACTTACGGTTAGGAATGGGCAGTACTTCCTTCACAAGCTGCTTCATGGGATTTAAGGGCTATTTGTCATTATGGTGATTGTGAAAGTTGGGAGAGACCCCAAGGGCCATCCAGTCCAACCCATTCCACCATACAGGAAGACACAATCAAAGCACTCCTTGTAAGGATTTGTAAAAAAGACACCATGATGGAATGAGTTGACTGGAAAGGCATGTGGCAACAGCTGATTGGCTGAGCGAGTTGGAAGCCAGGATTCTGATTGGCTGACATCTCTAGCTTGGTGCTGGGACAAACGGTTTTCATCTTGGAGAACGAGGAGACCAGCTGACTGGAAGTGGTTGGAAGGAAATGACTACCATACTCTCCGAAGCCTGATTATTTTTAAGGCAAATGAGGCAAATTTAAAGACTGTTTAAAGGGACTGTTTATTCCCTTATTCTCTATATGAATTCAGAAAGACTGCTCTCTCTCTCTCTCAATCTTGTCAGGGTATTGTGTATTGTGAAACGTTAAAATCAATCTGGATTCAGCAATTATGGAGTTAATGAGAGTCTGCTATGATTGATGTATCACAGGACCAATGGGGTCAAGTGTGTTTTGACCGGGACGTACTATCTTGGTTCCTGTGGAATGCGAGGGAGTAAGTTTCCTGTGTCGAACGGAGAACAGCGATGAGCAATGTGCTGTGTGTGTGTGCATGGGTGCTTTCGGCAAGCACTCATGGAGGAAAGGACTGAATTTGCTCTATTTGTATATAGTTCATGTAAATAAAGTTTAATCAACAGTTGGACTTCGTCTGCTGGAGTGAGTTTATCCAGTGCTGTTTTCCACACGGGGAAACAGTCTGGAGAGAAGGAGGCAGACCGGGATGATGAATTTTTGGATTTCACTCTGCTACCCATCATCCCCGCTGACATTGGGTTATGGGCCCAGGCCTCCACGCTTCCTGCTGCGCAGTGGATGGAGATGCTGATGGCTGGTGAGCTTTCAGCAACTGTGCGGCTGTGAGAGGGATTCCAGAGACGGAGGGGCCCGAAAGAGAGCTCCAGTGAAGCTGCAGGAGAAGATTGTGACCGCCTGAGTCTGCACTTGAGTAAGTGGCAGTACGGCTTAATCTCGGGGACCGAGGGTCACGGAGGCAGCTGATTCACCGGGAGCTTGGGGTGTTGAATCTTGATGGCTGAGATGGCTGGGAAAAGCTTCATTTCCAGCATGGAAAAGCTGTCTGATGATAATTATGCTTCGTGGTCAGTAATGATGCGGTCTTTGCTGGCATCAGAAGATTTGGAGAGTACCCTAGATGGAAGAGATCAAAATGCTGAGCACAGAAGGAAAGCCAAAGCATATTTGATACTGTGCCTCCAACCAAACCAACTTGTCCATGTGAGAAATAAGGACACTCCTGAAGAGATTTGGCAAGCTTTAAGAAATGTCCATGAGAGAGAGACTTGCATGTCTCAGATGATTTGGACTAAGAGGCTGTTTTCAGCAAAGCTTGTTAAGGGCGAGGATGTCAGAAAACATTTGGACAATATAAAGCAATTATTGATTGGAGCTGAGGAAAGAGGCCTACAATATTCTGAAGCACAGAAGTGTTATCTGGTGCTGTGCAGCTTGTCTGAGGACTGGGACTTTCTGGTACATTCTTTCCAGAATGTGAGAGTCCAGGATTTAACTTTGGATTCAGTTTGTGGGAGAATCCAAGAAGAAGTGGACCGGAGGGCATTTGAACAAGCCCAGAAGCAGACGATGGCGCAGTGCGACCAGGAAGGGGGTGCAAGTGGCCGGCCTTGGTCCTGATGGTGTTCCTGGGAATCGTGAGGAGATTGCAGTACATCAGGTCAAAACACGGCGGTGTTTTGTCTGCAACAGGCCGGGGCATTTTGCCAGGAGTTGCCCAAACAACAAGGCAAGAAGTTCTCGTGGGAACAGAGGGGCTAAGAATTTGTCAACAACAACTAAGCCCCAAGTGTTTATGGCTGCGGTGAATGGAAGGATCACCGAAAAGAACAAGTGGTATTTGGACTCAGGTTGTACACACCATGTTGTTACAAATCTTAAACTTTTGAAAAACAGAAGGGATGTGTCTGGAACAGCAGTGACTTTGGCTGATGGAACTGAGAGGAAGTTCAACAAATGTGGCACTGTGTTCATCCCTTGCTTGAATGTGGATTGGGAAAATGTACTCTACATTCCAGAATTGAGTTCTAATTTGTTAAGTGTGGCTACCTTAACTGAGAACGGATATAGAGTCATTTTTAGCGGAATCTATTGCTATATACAGAGAGATGGACGAGTAGTCGCAAAAGGTGTAAAAAGGAACAAAATGTATATGATGTTTGACAAAAATAACTTTCCAGATGGGGCACAAGTCTATTGTGTGAAACAGAAAATTATGCATGACAGGTGTATCCATCATCTTCACAGAGCGATGGGTCATGCACGTGTAGAGGTGCTCAGAAAAACTTTAGAAATATGCACAGAGTTTGAGTGTGAGAAATGTGAAAATTTATTAGACTGTGCAGTTTGTTCAGAGATGGGAATTGAATCAAAAGAGCATTCAAAAGGATCTGGAATTAAGACCCAGGAAATGTTTGAAATGGTCCATCTATATGTAACAGAATCTGATGTAAAAAGCCAGGGAGGTTCTCAATTTACTTTGCTGTTAGTAAATAGACACACGAGATTTGGATATATTTACTTCCTTAAGGATTTGAAGGAAGCTGTTGTAAAGGTGTCTAATTGGATAGACATGGTTCAAAGGGTCTATGAACAGCATGTAGGTCAAATAGTTTTTGACAAAGGAGTTAATGTGTGTAATGAAGAGATGAAGAAAATGTTGAGTGAAAGGAATATAGGTTTTAAAAATGTAAAATCAAATAAGTCAAATGAAGAAGGTGTGGCTCAAAATAGGATGAAGCAAATTCTTCACATGAATGAGTGTTTAATTAGAGATTCCAAAAGCTCAACTAAGAATTGGCCAGAGTGTTCACACACAAGTAATTACATTTTAAACAGGTTATGGGATGCTACCCATCATCCCTGCTGACAAATCTCTCTCTCTCTCTCTCTCTCTCTCTCTCTCTCTCTCTCTATCTATTATATATATATATATATATATATATATATATATATATATAGTTGCCGTGTTTGATCTTTTGAACTGAAGTAAAGATACTATTACTTGTCAGACAAGCCTGAGTGACACTTTATTATGCTGCAGGGTTTATCTTGATTCAGAAACTGTGGTAAAGCTTCTATTTATTTATATCTACAACCACCAACACTCCTGACAGATGGCCTTCCAATCTTAAAACTTTCAGAGAGTTAGATTCTACCTCACTCCAAGACAGCATATTCCCGATGTTTGGACATAACATCATCATCATGATTGTTGTTGTTGGTATTGTTAAATTTATTATCGGACACTCGCTGCAGCTTGAGGTGGGATTCAACATCATGCAAACAAGAGATAAAACACAATTAGAAGGCATGCAACAAGATACACAGAGTTAAAATTCAAGTTAATATCCACTGATGAAACATACAGATTAAAATTCACAACTTAAAATTGACCAGATAGACCTTCTGCTGGAAGAGATAGTTATTTTAAACTATTGCTCCAAGTCTTACTAGTCTGTAGAGCAGCAGGAATCAAGCCAGCTCCGTCTTTAAAATGACATCCCTTTAAATATAGTACTCATGTCCCCTCTTCACCTCCTCTTCTCCAAACTAAATATATCCAGAACCCTAAGCTGTTGCACAGAGGGATTTACGACTTCCGGGTCTTTGAGAATTTTTGTTGTCCTTCGCTGCACACGTTCCAATTTGTCCATATCCTTCTCGAATTGTGCTGCCTGGAACTGAACACTGTGTTATTCCAGTTGAGGTCTGGCCAAAGCATAATAGAGTGAGACTATAATTTCTTTTGATCCAGACCAGGCATGGGCAAACTTGGGCCCTCCAGGTGTTTTGGACTTCAACTTCATTGGAGCTAAGGGTGGATCTACAGTGGGATGCTTGGCATGGGACTGCAATGCACCACATTTGCTGACGACTTGCTGAGGCTTGCCCTCCATTGTGTTTGCCGGCAGCCTTGCTCTGCAACCACGTTGGCCAAGAAATGCACTGGCAGATGCTTTGGGCCTGTATGCCACACATGCACTCTCTTTCCAAGGAGAATAGGCTCAAAGCACACACGCCTGCCAGGACCTGCAGCAGAGCACCTCTTACTTGGCGCTCAGCTGCCGGCCCTGGCAGGTGCACACACTTTAGACCTGTATGCCACACATGCACTCTCTTTCCAAGGAGAGTAGGCTCAAAGCATGCACGCCTGCCAGGACCTGCAGCAGAGCACCTCGTACTCGGCGCTCAGCTGCTGGCCCTGGCAGGTGCATGCACTTTAGACCTGTATGCCACACATGACTCTCTTTCCAAGGAGAGTAGGCTCAAAGCATGCACGCCTGCCAGGACCTGCAGCAGAGCACCTCGTACTCGGCGCTCAGCTGCTGGCCCTGGCAGGTGCATGCACTTTAGACCTGTGTGCCACACATGCACTCTCTTTCCAAGGAGAGTAGGCTCAAAGCACACATGCCTGCCAGGACCTGCAGCAGAGCACCTCTTACTCGGCACTTTGGGCCTATATGCCACCTATGAACTGTGTGTGTGCCATTCAGGCCCAAAGCGTATGTGCCTGCCAGGGCCTTTGTGAGCCTGGATGGTTATGGAGAAAGGCCACCAGCAAATGCATCCCCTGACTGAAGGGGGAAATGGCAGCAGCCCTAAAACTGAGGGGAAAGGGAGTGTGGGAAGCCTGCCCATTGCTGCCAATGGGACAAAAATATTCATTTTTTCGGATGTGGGATGAAAAATCTCATTCAGAAAGACACCCGAAAGGGGCTATATGAATGAAACAAATAGAAACAGATAACGATCCTATACAAATGCATGAGATGATTACCTACTATTTTCTCAGTTGCCTTCCTAAAACTCCTGCTATGGGGTCAGGCATTTGTTTTGCCTATCAAAGGGTTAGCAGAGAGAGACATAAGAAAGCCAAAGCTTCATTTCTCCCCTCCCACCTGTTCTCAATACTGCAATGTAAGAATAATGTCTCTATGTATGTTACTGTGAGTTTTCTAGCCTGTAAATTGAACTCCTGAGATTACAAAGAGAGAAAACGGGGGAGGGACATTAGGGGAAACAAGTATTTACTGTGTGATGGCAAATCAAATAGATAAATCCTACAGAGAGTGGAGAAAAGGAGAAGGATGTGATGAGGGTAGGGAAATCATCCATTTAATTTCCAAACGAGGCTTTGCGAAGCTTAAGGGAAAACTAACTATCCCAAACACTTTACTTATCCTGTGGGATGAAGTCCCTAGTTTCACCATGAAGTTGTTGTGTGGGTCTTCATGGTGAAGTAATGTTTCTCCCTCACAAGCAAAGGAAATAAATGGTGCAGAGTTGGTAGTTTTCCCTCTGGAAGAAAAGGAAATGAGACAACTAGAAGCAAAGGGAAAGGAAGAGTGGCAGATGCAAGAACGAAGGCCATTGGGGAATCTATCCTTTCTTATTGTTTGACTCTAACTTCAAAACCATCTATTATTTTGTGTGGTCTCCTTATCTAAGCAAAGGCTCAATGGGCATCTGTCAGGAGTGCTTGGGTTGAATGCCAGGGGATAATGGGTGGTGCAGTCCCACCCAACTGAACTGCAGTTCTGGCTGGATTTATTATGTATCTCATGAAAGCTAGGAAGACTCCTCATAAGTAAGTGGTTTGCAGTTTGTGGTGTGCGGGGATTGGGAAGGAGCTCCGCAGACGCGGATATGGATTAAGTCCTTAATTAAAGAGCTTCTATCTCTACCGATAACTCCTCCCGTCATCTGCAGTGGAAAATTCAAGCAGACATTCCTACCCCATCTATAGATCATAGACCCAGAGCCGTGACATAATAAATAATCCTCCATAAGGTTTTTAAAGGTAAGCTTCAGCACGCCATTAATAACTGCTCCGGTGCCATACATCACTATGAAGCCTTCCCATTAGAGCTGATCTGTGGCCTTTTCTTGCCGCCTGATTCTGCTTTGGTTTAGGGTCTCAGTTTACACAAGCTGGTATTTTTCACCTCTGCCTTTCCCACCAAAAATCTGCCAGTGACCAACAATACCATTTTACACTATGTAACAAAATTTGAAAGAGTTTCTGTTCCTGATTTGAAAGCACTATTTCCTGTTTAATTGTGTGGTACTTACTTTGAAAGTAGTTGTTCTACTCCAGGAACTTCGTTTTTGTGGCTGCCACAAACTACCATATATACTCGAGTATAAGCCAACCCGAATATAAGCCAAGACACCTAATTTTACCACAAAAAAAACTGGGAAAACACTGAATCCAGTAAAAGCCGAGGGTGGTAAATTTCAGAAATAAAAATAGATACCAATAAAATTACATTAATTGAGGCATCAGTAGGTTAAATGTTTTTGAATATTTACATAAAACTCAGATTTAAGATAAGACTGTCCAACTCTGATCAAATCATTCTCATCTTCTTCAATGTAAATGTGCTCATTATCCTTTTAATAATAATAGAGTAAAATAATACATGTAATAATATAATAATAATAAATATAGGAAAATAATACAAGTAATAATAAATAGAGTAAAATAATAAATGCAATAATAATAATAAGATCAGAGTGAAATAATAAATGTATTATTATTAATAATAAAAGAGTAAAATAAATGTAATAGTAGCAACAATAATAGAGAAAAATAATAAATGTAATAATACCAATAATAATAGAGAAAAATAATAAATGTACCATATATTCTCAAGTATAAGCTGACCCAAATATAAGCCAACCAGTACCCTCACCCGAGTATTAGCCGAGGTGGGCTTTTTCAGTCTTAAAAAAAGGGCTGAAAAACTAGGCTTATACTCGAGTATATACAGTATGCTGAATTGGTTGAGACTCAAGGAGATATTCGTGGAAAAACTAGAGCAAAATGTGCTGTGGTTTTTGCAGTTTAATAAACTTTTCCCATGTTTTTAATGATAGAACCAATTAGGAAATGGCATTTCTAACCCAGGAACACAAATCGTGTTGCATGGTGCTATTGGTGTTTTCATCTTGGTTCTATGTATTTTAAAGGGATTGTGTTTTATGTGTGCGTTTTAACAGTGCCATGAGGGGAGGTAGGTAATAAATAAAATGTAGTATTATTATTATTATTATTATTATTATTATTATTATTATTATTATCTTATGTGTATGTTTTTGGACCAATGCAAAAATGGTCTCCAAGAGAGGCACAAAATATTTCTCCAACTATTCCAAAGAGCCAAAACTATCCAATGTGGCTCCGCCAATCGAAACAGCAAGTGTTTTCTTCCATTTGGTAAGGTATTTTTGGCTAGACAAAGACAAGGACAAACAGATTGAGAGATAGCTTTTTTCCTAGAGCTGTAACTATATTGAACTCCACAGTTTTGTATTGATGGGGTTGTGTGGTGATGGTTGGAGTGTGGAGAGATTCATGTGTTGTTTTTGTGATGTGTGCCGGAGAAAGCATTTCATTTCGTTGTACAATGTACAATGACAATAAAGTTATTCTATTCTAGGCGGGGTTTTGTATTATCATTCCAGATATTGTCTCCAGGGAACTAAAGTTCCAGTTCAGCAGATCCTCCTTCTTCCCCGCCTCTTGGGAGTCAATTAGCATCACTTTGAAATTTTGGCCGAAGAAGTGGTTTGCTTTCAGTTGTGTGTCTTCCTTTGAAGGGCTGCTATCTTTTAGGGCCTCCGCTCCCAACAAGTGCAACCTTCAGTTTCAAGGAGGCACATATGGTTGTTTCTTTAACCATTTGTTTATAGTACATATTCATGAATAAGTGTAGAAATTGGCCCCCAAAACCCAGGTCAACTTATCCATGAATTTATGTGCCTTAACTCGTATCCAAACAAACATGCCCATTTCTCAGAATAGAGAAGTAAAAGAGGAAAGTTTAATCCAGAACTAAAAAGAAGCATTGACTTCTTATACTCTAGCCTACTGGCACTCCTTTTTAGGATAAGTATCTAAGGATATTTTAGGATAAGTATCTAGAGGAGCCTCCGGTGGCTCAGGGTGTTAAAGCGCTGAGCTGCTGAACTTGCAGACTGAAAGGTCCCAGGTTCAAACCCGGGGAGCGGAATGAGTGCCCACTGTTAGCTCCAGCTTCTGCCAACCTAGCAGTTCAAAAACATGCCAATGTGAGTAGATCAATAGGTACCGCTCCATGCAGTCATGCCAGCCACATGACCTATGGACAACGCCGGCTCTTCAGCTTAGAAATGGAGATGAGCACCAACCCCCAGAGTCGGACACGACTGGACTTAACATCAGGGGAATCCTTTACCTTTACCTTTATCTAAGGAGTATTGCTATTTTTCTTAGGTGAAGGTAAAGGTTTCACTAACATTAAGTCTAGTCACGCCTGACTCTGGGCGTTGGTGCTCATCTCAATTTCCAAGACGAAGAGCCAGCATTATCCGTAGACACCTCCAAACTCATGTGGCTGGCATGACTATATGGAGCGCCATTACCTTCCCACCGGAGCAGTACCTATTGATCTACTCACATTTGCATATTTTCGAACAGCTAGATTATCAGAAGCTGGGGCTAACAGCGGGAGCTCATCCTGCTCCCCGGATTCAAACTGCCGACCTTGTGGTCAGCAAGTTCAGCAGCTCAGCTGTTTAACCTACTGCACTACCGGGGACTCCGATATATTTTTCTTACACATGCATTAAAAATAGCTAAAAGCAGCATAGAGCATAGATAGGGCTGGTGCTTTCTTTAGGCTCTTCTAGGATAAACTAAGTTCTTGCCTTTTGCCACATCAGTCATAGAAGGGGATGGCTTCTTTTGTGATAAGTACTTACATTGACCCATGAATAATTTTTTACACAGGTTTTTGGAGTCATTTTTTCCCATTATAATGTCAGTGATGACCAGAGGCAGTCAGTCCTTTGAGATGGCATTGGCGCTTTCCTTTTTCCATAGAATGACCTTCGACTTATCAGTGACTCATATTAAATTCCATAGTTTTGGACCCAAACTTGCACTTTCTTTTATTGTGTCAGAAACGACTTGACAAGTGTGAGATAATTGGCTGTCTACATAGACATTGCTCAGGGGATGCCCGGATGTGGTACTATCCTGCTGGGAGGCTTCTCTCGTGTCCCCGCAAGCTAGAGCTGACAGATGGGAGCTCATCCCGCCTCCCAGATTCAAACAGGCAACTTTCCAGTCAGCAACCCAACCTTCAGGTAAACAGTCCAGCCGGCACAAGGGTTAAACCCATTGCACCACCACTATTCCAAATTGCACTCAACTTGTATATGAGTATGTTTGATAGTTTTCATCCTACTTTTCTCCCATATGTGTCCCAGAAGAACTACAATAACATTTGAAGGGGGAAAAAAGGTTTCTGTTCCTGGTTTTAAAGTGTTATTTCCCATTTAGTTGTGTGGTAGTTAGGGTTGCTGTGTGTTTTCCGGGCTGTATGGCCTTGTTCCAGAAGTATTATCTCCTAATGTTTCGCCCACATCTATGGCAGGCACCCTCAGAGGTTGTGGACCTTCCTTGCTTAGTTTCTCCATACCTCCCAACCTCTGAGGATGCCTGCCATAGATGTGGGCAAAACGTCAGGAAAGAATGCTTCTGGAACATAGCCAGACAGCCCGGAAAACACACAACAACCCTGTGATTCTGGTCATGAACGCCGTTGAGAACACATTGTGTGGTGCTTACTTTTGAAGTAGTTGTTATACTCCAGAAACTTTGTTTTTGTGGCTGCCACAAACTAGGTTGAATTGGTTGAGACTCAAGGAGATATTTATTGAAAAACTAGAGAAAAAATGTGCTGGAAGATGTCATGCAAAAACAAAGTTTTTGCAGTTTAATAAACTTTTTCCATGTTTTTTTAATGATAGAACCAATTAGGAAATGACATTTACAACCCAGGAACAAAAACAATTGTAATTAGAAGGAGAGGAGAGGGAAAGGAAATGATTGGAGAGGATAGGAACAGAGAGATAGACGAAAAGAAGGGAAAGGGAAAGAAGGAAGAAGAGAAGGAAAAGGGAACGGGAAGAAAGGCCGAGAAGGAAGGAATACAGAAGAGAAGGGTGAGACTGGCTCTCTTTTCTACATTGATGCCTATCAGAGATCTCTGCACATGACACCTTGCAGTGGGAAGCCCTTATGTAAGAAGCAAAGTCCAGGATTAGAAAGCTGAGCATTTCCTGGCTGATCTACAGAAAAGGCTCACACAGCATGAACATTCAGATCTAAATGTGTGGGTGGCGGTTAAAATTACACCTGGCCAATTTTAAACACTGGGGACTAGTGGCTTGCAGGGAGTGAAATAGCAACGACCGAATCAAAGATAGAATCGGAGACTGTGGTTGTGGATGTTGTTGTACCCAGCTCTAGTCTTTCCTTCCACAATAGAAGTTCATTAGTAATCTTGATCCAACAGGAAGCATCGACCCCTCGTCCCCAAAACTAGCTGTGAGTCATGGGACTTTCAGGTGGAAAATGGCAAGTACGGCTTTGATTGAAGTAAAAAATCAGAAACTCCTCAAAGCACAGTAGACAAAGAATCAGTACAAGAAAACCGCACTACAAACTAGAGCTGACAGCTGGTACAACAAAACATTGCATGGAAAGTTCCTTGACAAAATTGAAGGAAAAGCTGATAAGGAGAAGACCTGGCTCTGGCTCACGAATGGGACCCTGAAGAAGGAGACAGAAGGCCTGATCCTTGCAGCCCAGGAGCAAGACATCAGAACAAAGGCAATTAAGGCCAAGATCGAAAAATCAGCTGATGACCCAAAATGCAGACTGTGCAAGGAAACCGACGAAACCATTGATCATATCCTCGGCTGCTGTAAGAAAATCGCACAGACAGACTACAAACAGAGGCACAACTATGTGGCCCAAATGATTCATTGGAACATATGCCTCAAGTACCACCACCCAGCAGTAAAGAACTGGTGGGATCACAAACCTGCAAAAGTATTGGAAAATGAGCACGCAAAGATACTGTGGGTCTTTTGAATCCAGACTGACAAAGTTCTGGAACACAACACACCAGACCTCACAGCTGTGGAAAAGAAAAAGGTTTGGATCATTGATGTGGCCATCCCAGGGGACAGTCGAATTGATAAAAAACAACAGGAAAAACTCATCTGCTATCAGGACCTCAAGATTGAACTTCAAAGACTCTGGCAGAAACCAGTGCAGGTGGTCCCGGTGGTGATGGGCACACTGGGTGCCGTGCCAAAAGATCTCAGCCGGCATTTGGAAACAATAGACATTGACAAAATCACGATCTGTCAACTGCAAAAGGCCACCCGACTGGGATCTGCGCGCATCATCCGAAAATACATCACACAGTCCTAAACACTTGGGAACTGTTCGACTTGTGATTTTGTGATACGAAATCCAGCATATAGATCTTGTTTGCTGTGTCATACAATAATAATAATAATAATAATAATAATAATAATAATAATAATAATACTTCGTGCCAAAAGATCTCAGCTGGCATTTGGAAACAATAGACATTGACAAAATCACCATCTGCCAACTGCAAAAGGCCACCCTACTGGGATCTGCACGCATCATCCGAAAATACATCACACAGCCCTAGACGCTTGGGAAGTGTTCGACTTGTGATTTTGTGATATGAAATCCAGCATATCTATCTTGTTTGCTGTGACATACAATGTTGCTGTGTCAATAATAATACTTTATTTATAGGCTGCCCTATCTCCCCAAGGGGACTCAGGGTGGCTTCCTTATGGCAACATTGTTTCCTCCGAGAGGCTTAAAGTTAACACCACTTAATTTAAGCCCTACCAAGTAGCCATGAAATCATGCCAAACACACCTGAGCTTCAAGGCTTTCTCACGGATTCTCTCAAAACATCTAATTAGTCTATTTTTCACTCCCTCTGTTCTCAAACCTAATTTGGCTTCTGGGGAAACTCCGGAAAGGCAGTTTCTGATTAAGGTATGACATCCAGACTGACAGATCCTCGAGAGAGAACACATTTGTAATGCCTTATTTTAATTCAAAGGCCCAAATGGCGCAAAGGGGAGAGGAAAAACAAGAAATCACAAATAAACAAAGCAGGTTTGTTTTATTTTCAAGTCTCATCCTTCCAGTTTTTTTCTCCCCATTTGACACATTGCATTGACAACTGAATATGCTGAACTAAGAACAAGACAATTAAAACAGACAACAGATATGCCCCAACCTATTGTTAGTCCGGACTAGAGGAGACCCATTGAATCAGTGGGATCTACCTCTCCTTGGCTCACCGTTCAAGCAATGATTTAAAGGGTCTTCTGCAATTGAGAACAACCAACCCACAGAGAGAATTCTCCTGTTTAGAAACTTTGTATACAGCAGTGCAATAGAGAACCTCTTATTTTCCCACATTCTCCGCTGTTTTCTTTGGTGAGCTACAATGCTCCAGCAAGGTTAGAACATTGATCATATAAGCATAGAATTGGAAGGGACCCCATGGGCCATCTAGTCCAACCCACTGTTCAATGCAGAATCTCCAACTAGAGCAGGCCTGGGCAAACTTGGGCCGTCCGAGTGTTTTGGACTTCAACTCCCACAATTCCTAACAGCCGTTAGGCTGTTAGGAATTGTGGGAGTTGAAGTCCAAAACACTCGGACGGCCCAAGTTTGCCCAGGCCTGAACTAGAGCATCCCCAGAAAAAATAATATCCTGATCCATAATTAGACAATTGTTTCAATCGCCCAACCACTCCAATTCTTCCAAACGATCATCATTGGCACTAAACATTCACTTGTGGGTCTGCTTCCCATTGAAATGGGCCAGCCTTCACCTGCCTGCTTCTCATTCAGGTGTGGAGGACTATAAAGTCATATAGACATTTTCACCTGTGATGGAAATGTTCGTAGACCTTTATGATCCTACACATTTGAAGGAGAAGCAGACCTCGTAGAGTTAGGAGATGCCTAAAGTATGAGAATGGATAGAGTTTGGCACCACTATAATAGCCATGACCAAATGTTATGGGACCCTGGGAGTTGTAGTCTAGCAAAGTATGTAGCCTTCTCTGTCAAATAGTGCAGGAGCCTCACCAAACTATGAATCCCATAGCATGGAGCCACGACAGTTCAAGTGGGTTCAAACTGTATTCATTATTCAGTACGAATGCACCTAATCTCAAAGGGCTCTTGAAATGTTGATTGCCCTCCAATGGACATGTTCCAACTGATCCACATTTTCTCCCTCTAATTTTGACTCTTACTGGTAATCCCAACTGGAGTTTATTATCAATTGCCATCAAGCAAACCTATGGATGAGATATTGCTTTTCACAGCTTTGCTCAAGCCTTGCCAACTCAGGGCTGTGGCTCCTTTGGTTGAATCAACCCATCTCTAACTTTTGCAGCCTTCAACGTGATAATCTTTTCTAGTGAGTCACATTGTTTCATCATACAGTAGAGTCTCACTTATCCAACATTCACTTATCCAACGTTCTGGATTATCCAACACATTTTTGTAGTCAATGTTTTCAATGCATCGTGATATTTTGGTGCTAAATTTGTAAATACAGTAATTACTGCATAACGTTACTGTGTACTGAACTGCTTTTTCTGTCAAATTTGTTGTCTAACATGATGTTTTGGTGCTTCATTTGTAAAATCATGATCTAACTTGATGTTTACAAGGCTTTTCCTTAATCCCTCCTTATTATCCAACATATTCGCTTATCCAACATTCTGCCGGCCCGCTTATGTTGGATAAGTGAGACCCTACTGTATATCCAGAGTTAAGACAGCCTTGGTTTGGTCATTTGTGCTTGATTGGCTTCCAGACCTATTTCTTTGTCTTTTTAGCAGTCCAAGGTATCTGCAGAACTTTCCTCCAGAGCCACATTTCAAAAGAATTGCTTCTCTTCTGCTCAACTCATTGCAAATTTGGTGACCAAAGCAGTGTTGTTTAGGTTGTTGTGTGTTTTCCAGGCTGTTTGGCCATGTTCCAGAAGTATTCTCTCCTGATGTTTCACCCACATCTATGGCAGGCATCCTCAGAGGTTGTGAGATATATTGGAAAAAACTATGCAAGTGGGGTTTATATATCCGTGGAATAATGTCCAGGGTGGGAGAAAGAACTCTCATCTGTTGGAGACCAGTGTGAATGCTGTAATTAATCACCTTGATTAGCATTGATGGCCTTGCAAACTTCATGTCCTGGCTTCTTCCTGCCTGGATCAACCAACCTGGACACATAATATTATTGGAGAACACAGAAATGCTGGACCACTCTAACAATTATTATGTCAGACTACACAGAGAAGTCATTGAAATCCACAAGCATGTGGACAATTTCAACAGAAACGAGAAAACCATTAGAATAAACAAAATCTGGCTGCCAGTATTTTAAAAAACTCTAAAATCAGGACAGCAAATAAGGAGCAACACTCTGAAAACAGGGGAATTCCAGACAGGAGTCAATCAGTGGCAGCTGAAGCCTCCAAACAAAGGATTCCCCCAAGCAGGAAGAAGCCAGGACATAAAGTTTGCAAAGCCATTAATGCTTATCAAGGTGATTAATTACAACATTCACACTGGCCTTCAACAGATGAGAGTTCTTTCTCCCACTTTGGATCTTTCACAGATATATATAAACCTTCCTTGCTTAGTTTTTTTTTTCAATATACCTCACAACCTCTGAGGATGCCTCCCATAGATGTGGGCGAAACATCAGGAGAGAATGCTTCTGGAACATGGCCATACAGCCCAGAAAACTCACAACAACCCAGTGATTCCAGCCATGAAAACCTTTGACAACACAGTGTTGTTTGGTGACCATGATTTCAAGGGATATCCTTGATCTGTGGCCTGGAAACACTGCTTGTTATGGAACAGGTAGATATTCCTTATTATAAAGGATGTCCCCTATTTGAAGGTGAGAAACTTCATTCCTTATAGGACTGGCATTGTTGTTGTATGCCTTAGAGTCCTTTCCAACTTATGGCAACCTCAGAATCATAGAGCTGGAAGAGACCATCTTCTGGCATGCAGAAACACATAATCAAAGCATCCCCGACAGATGGCCATCCAACCTCTGCTTTCAAACCTCATTCTGTGGTTTTCTTCTTAAGATTTGTTCAGGAAAAGTTTCTCATTGCTTTCCTCTGAGGCTGAGAGAGTGTGACTTCCTCAACGTCACTCAGTGAGTTTCTATGGCTGAGCAAGGATTTTCCAGAGCCATTGCCCAATGTTCAAACCATTAAACCATTCTGACTCTCACATATATTACTGGCAGAGAAATAATAGCATAGGTTAGGTAAAGGTTTCCTCTTGAAATTAAGTCTAGCCGAGTCCAACTCTGGGAATGGTGCTCATCTCAATTTCTAAGCCGGCCCAGTTTTATTGTGTTTTAGCGTATTGTCTATTGCTTGTTGTTTATACTGTTTTAATTGTTTTTAATTTGCCTTTTGTTTTGTATTGTTATATTGTGTGTTGAGGCCTTGGCCTTTGTAAGCCGCATCAAGTCCTTCGGGAGATGCTAGCGGGGTACAAATAAAGTTTAATAATAATAATAATAATAATAATAATAATAATAATAATAATAATAAGCCGAAGAACTGGCATTGTCCATAGATGCCTCCTAGTTCATGTGGCCAGCATGACTGCATGGAGCATCATTATCTTCCTGCACCAATTGATCTACTCACATTTGTATGCTTTCGAACTGCTCGATTAGGGAAAGCTGGGGCTAACAATGAGAGCTCACCCCATCCCGCAGGTTTGAACCGCTGACCTTCTGCTCAGCGAGTTCTGCAGGAATTCCAGAATCCAAATTATATCCAAATTACACCCAAATTCAAAATTGTCCTCACCATTGGATGAGATAGTAACCCCTTTGGTTTCTGATGGTTCATGTACACAAACTTTGCTCCATGAACACAGTTATTTTAAAAAAATATTGTATAAAACTACCTTCAGGCTAGGTGTACATGAAGAATAGCTAATTTTGATGTATGGACTTGGGTCCCACCTTCAAAATATCTCCATGTATAAATGCAAACAAATCTGAAATCAAAAACACTTCTGTTCCAAAGTGTATCTGATATAGGAGACTCAACCTGTATTTTCTTTGGTATTTAGGTAGATTTCCTAATACCTGCTTTGTGTCACAAATTCAATCTGTCCCTTACTTCTTAGAAATCCTGCTAACACTAGTGTGAGTGACATGGACTGCCAGAAAGACAAATACTCCAGCTAGAAGAGATCCACTGGATCCTCAAATCAGTATAATTTATTCAATACATTTACTTTCACTGGGATTACCAGAAAGATTCAAATGTTAATCCTTGGTGCCCAGAACTGGATTTCAACAAAGAAAGTCACGTTATCCAACCAAAACATCTTGAAAATACCTCCCCGTTTGGGCATAAAAAGATTTAAAAG
This sequence comes from Anolis carolinensis, assembly GCF_035594765.1. Lineage (NCBI taxonomy): Eukaryota > Metazoa > Chordata > Lepidosauria > Squamata > Anolidae > Anolis > Anolis carolinensis. Next base: position 5,910,603 of record NC_085841.1, read on the forward strand.
AAAGCAGGTCGATACATTGAAATATACCACATTAACAGCATAGTCCTAGGTATGTTTACTCAGAAGTTCCACCGCATTCGGTAGGACTTACTTCCTAGTTACTAGCATGGGTTGAGAAGTGCAAACCAGAATTAATGGAAATATTCCATTATTATGCCAGATCAGACTCTTTGTCCATATAATTCAATATACTGTAATCTGATCGGTAGCAGTTCTCCAGAGTCTCAACCAACATCTGCGTCCCAACCACGTCCTTCAGATCAATACAGATGAATGGAATAAATGCCACCCATCAGTGCTGTAGTTCCATTCTTCTCAGATGTAGATGGAGAAACACTGAAAATCCAGCCTTGGTGCAAATATATGTCAACATGCATCAATGCACCTCAGTGTTTTGAACATTCATTTAACATATTGAGATAAATGAAGGCTTGATGCTTGCTCTCGGACATTCGTTGTCATCTTGATGTGATCAAGTGATAGCTGGAATCAGCAAATAGGTCCTCCAGGTAAGACTGGGGTCCATGCCTCTTAGTTCCTTTATGGAGATGAGATTATATACACTGCTTGTAGCTATTCCCATGTCAGAAGATTTATAAGACGCAGGAACATCATGTGCAAAAGAACAAGAACGAGGAAACTCCTCCACTAAAGAAAGCAGAGATCTCTGCCACAGATGTCTTTACCCTCCAAAAAAAGAGGAGGAACACACTTCCTTGCACACATGGAAAATATATTGAGGTATTTTTTTCAAAATACCGCATTATGGTCCTCTCTATTGACAAAAAGAGTCTCATGTCATAGGAAGTGTAAGGAAACATCTTTCTCCCAAAGGTTCAATACATCTAATGCTAAAAGTCTAGGTCATCTTGATCAATGACCTCTGTGTTCTCGGACTTCTTTTTAGAGCCCTGGCTGTTGTTCTCTTCCTTTTCATCGGTTTTGGGTTCTTCTGCCTTCCCACCACTTCCAGGTGAGGATGCTCGATCTTCTTCGTCTTCTTCTTCCTCTTCTTCTTCGATGTCAGCATACATAGCTCCAGGCTTCTTCTCTGGGTTGCTTCCAGCCTCCTCATCTTTGTTGATTTCACCCTCTTCCTTACAGTCTTCTCCATCACTCCCATCCTCACTGCCTTTCTGGGATTGTTGTGAACAGTTCCCCATGGAGGAGATGGCCGAAGCTTTGCGGAGGTTCTTCACAGCTTCACTGGGTTCCTCACAATCCTCCGCTTCCTCCTCTTCTGCAGCTGTCGCAGGGTCTACTTCATCTCCATCAGTCTGCTCAGGTACGTTGCCATCTTCTCCCTCAGCTTCCTCTTCCTTCTCCCCAGCTTCATCCTCACCTTCCTTGTTTTCACCTTCTTCTACTGCTGCTGTTATGGAACAAGCTTCGCAGTCTTCTTCTGGCTTGGCGTCCTCCTCCTCCACCACTTCCGCTCCACCACCACCTTCAGTGTCTTCCTCAATTTCAGTCTCCTTTTCTGCAGCCTCTTCTTCCAAGCCTCCAGCATCATCAGCGTTTTCTGCATCTTCAGTTGGATCTTTTTGGCTCTCTCCTTCTCGTGCTTCTGGTTCTACTGCTGCACCATCTGCTTCATCTTCCACTTTGGGTTCTTCTTCCGTTTCTTCATCTTCCTTTTGTTCTTCGTCTATATCTTTCTCTTCTTCTTCATTTTTGTCTTCTTCTTCTTCCTGATTATTATCCTCGCCAGCCACTTCTTCTCCTCCCTCTTCTGCTTCCTCCTCCTCCTCTCCTTCCTTTCCTCCTTCTATTTCCTCTTTTTCTTCTTCCATTTCATCAAGAGTCACATCATCTCCCCCATCTTCTCCTTCTTCCCCTCCTTCCTTTTCTTGTTCTACTTCCTCTTCTCCCTCTTTCACAGATTTCTCCTCCTTTTCTTCCTTTGCTTCATCAGGAGCCACTTCTCCTCCTCCCTGTTCTTCATCTACTCCACCTTCCGTTTCTTCTTCTGCATCCCCTTCTCCTTCCTCTTTCACAGACTCTTCCTCCTTTTCTTCCTCCATTTCGACCTTCTCTTCTTCCTCCTCTTTCACAGACTTCTCCATTTCTTCTCCTGCTTCCACTTCCTCTGTCTCTGCTTCTTTCTCTTCCTTTTCTTCTTCCAGTTCCAGTTCTTCCCCCTTTGCTTCCTCTTCCTCTTTCACACTCACTTCCTCCTTTTCTTCTTCCTCAATTACATCTCCCTCTTCTACTTCTTTCCCTTCATTTTCTTCTTTCACAGGCTCCTCCTCTTCCTCTACTTTCGCATCCACTTCCTCCTCTTCCTCCTTCACATCTTCTGTCTCTTCTTCTTTCTCATCTCCCTCCTTTTTTTCTTCTTCTCCTGCAACTTCCCCTTCCTTTCCCTCGTCTCCATCTTCCTCTCCCACTTCTTTGGTTTCCTCTTCTGCTTCTTCATTTGTTGCTTCCCCTCCCTCAACTTCTTCACAGTTCTGATTTTCAAGTGTTTCATCAGGGAGAACTTCAGCTTCATCTTCGTTCACTTCTTGCTCTTCTTCCTCTTTCTCATCGGTTTCACCTGCTTCTTTTCCCTCATCAGGTTCTGTTTCCTGACCGACCTCAGGTTCATCGGTCTTCCCTTCAGCTTCTTCGCCCTGGTCTTCTTCAGGGATACTGTTCTCCACCATCTTCTCAGGAATGCTGCCTTTCTTCATCTTCAGGATCTGGTGGAGGTCAAAAGCCTTCACAACAGGTGCATTTGCTGCCACTGGTAGAACAACTGGGCCACGCAAGGCTCTGGCCTCTATTTTCTTCCTGATGCAGGCATCACATGGGCAATACTCCTCCTCACTAGGCAACTCGCTGTCATCATCTCTAATGGTACTAAAAATGAAGTCTTCACCCATCTCATAAGAGAACGTCTCTTGCGGGTTACTCTGGTTTGCATTCTGGTCATTGTAGAGGGACATTTTACGAATGCTCTGCAAGCGGCGGCGGCGGTTTTCCACCTGAAGGGTAGACTCACGCTGTAGTTCATCAGGAGGTCTTGGTACCATTCGGCCTGCCCTGCTTCTGATTTTCTTCAGTTCCTTCTCAATGCTCTTTTGTATCCTCCGATTCACTTCTTCCTTCAACTCGGAGATCATCACGTTCACCTCGTCAGTGTTGGGCAGGTTCCATTTCACCTTGAACTCATTCATGGCGTTGACGTAGTGAGTCATGAATTCCTTCTCAATCTTCTTCAAAAGTTTCAGCACCCAGATGGGATCAGGGTCAATGGACTTTTGTTGGACTATGGGGGAAACTTTAACTGGAGTTTGCAGGGGAATTATCTGGCTGCTGGGTTGAGCATCAGCTTCAGACTGCTTTTCTCCACCTATTTCAGGCTCTTCCTGCTCATTACCCTCCTTGGTACTTGGGTCATTGTGGCCTGGCTCTTCAATTAGTTCATGGTTGCTTGGCTCTTCAGTCACTTGGTCAACATTCTCTTGACTAGGGCTGTCTTCTGCTTCTTTAACAAGACTATCTTCTTGGGTTTCCACTTGGACAGTCTCTCCATCAGCATCCACTTCTCCACCCTCCACGTTTTCATCTTCTTGCTGGACATTTTCTTCCATTGCTTCCTCTTCAGATTCCACTTGGGCAGTCTCTCCATCGGCATCTGCTTCTCCATCCACTACATTTTCATCTTTTTGCTGGCTAGTTTCTTCCACTGCTTCCTCTTCAGCTTCCACTTGGACAGTCTCTTCATCAGCAGCTGCTTCTACACCCTCAACATTTTCATCTTCTTGCTGGCTGATTTCTTCCACTGTTTCTTCTTCAGCTTCCACTTGGACAGTCTCTTCATCAGCAGCTGCTTCTACACCCTCAACATTTTCATCTTCTTGCTGGCTGATTTCTTCCACTGTTTCTTCTTTAGCTTCCACTTGGACAGTCTCTTCATCAGCAGCTGCTTCTACACCCTCAACATTTTCATCTTCTTGCTGGCTGGTTTCTTCCACTGCTTCCTCTTCAGCTTCCACTTGGACGGTATCTCCATCAACATCCGCTTCTCCACCCTCTACATTTTCATCTTCTTGCTGGCCGGTTTCTTCCACTGTTTCTTCTTCAGCTTCCACCTGGACGGTATCTCCATCAACACCCACTTCTCCACCCTCTACATTTTCATCTTCTTGCTGGCCGGTTTCTTCCACTGTTTCTTCTTCAGCTTCCACTTGGACAGTATCTCCATCAGCATCTGCTTCCACACCCTCAACATTTTCATCTTCTTGCTGGCCAGTTTCTTCCACTGCTTCCTCTTCAGCTTCCACTTGAACAGTATCTCCATCAGCATCTGCTTCTCCACCCTCAACATTTTCATCTTCTTGCTGGCCAGGTTCTTCCACTGCTTTCTCTTCAGCTTCCACTTGGATGGTATCACCATCAGCATTTACTTCACCACACTCTACATTTTCATTTTCTTGTTGGTCACTTTCTTCCATTGCTCCCTCTTCAGCAATTTCTTTTTCACCTGCCTGTTCAATTTCACAGTCTTCTGTGGTTTCAGCTGCTTCCTCACCACCAACACATTCCACTTCTTCATCTCCTCCTTCTTTGTCATCCTCATTCCTAACTTCCAGTTCAGTGTTTTCTACATCTTCTTCGGCAGGTTTAGCTTCTTCTGTTTTCTCTTCTGACAAGGCATGATCCTGACCACCAGCCACGCTCCCTTCTCCTGAACCCCCATCACCACTACTCACATCAACCCCTGAAGAGGACATGGGGGTGAAATCGCCATCTTTTGAACAGTGGCCTTTGTAACCAGCTGACACTTTTGCTGGGCTCTCTTCTCCTATGCCATTACTTGGCCCCCCTTTTTCTGATGTGTGCCCAGTACACCAGAGAGCCTGGAAAATATTCAAGAGCTCTGTATATCTCGGCCTATTGAGACCTTTACTTGATTTGTTGGATGGGTCTAGCTCTTCATCAAGGAACTGAAGGCTTGCGAGGCAGGTGATCAAAATATTGGCTGAGTTGCTGAGCTTTCTCCCCATTGTTGGAGATACCTCTGGCAAACTATGAGCTCGGTCCATCTTTGCCTCTTGTTTTGATGCCAGCAGGGCTTTCATGATCTGGACAGAAGTCTGAACATTGCTGGGCAAGTCCTTTTTGTGGTTCTTTTGGCTGGTGAGGGCAGAGAGGTTGCACATGGCTTCTTCAGCTTCCATCTCTTCTACAACAGTTTCAGAAACCTTCTCTTCACTAAGATCCTCCTTTGGTTCTTCATTGACTGCCTCCTCTTCTGCTCCTTCAGCCATGGGTTCAACAGCATCTGCAGTGCTTTCAACTTCCTTGGTGTCCTCTTTCTTCTCCTCTGAGTCTCCCTCCAGCAATTCCTGGCTGGTCGAACAGCCCGTTATCTCTGCATCTAATTCTGCACCTTCTCCATCGTCTTGCATCTCACATTTCATCAGCAGAGTCTCAGATGGAATCTTTCGTAGCCATTCATGAACAACTTCTTCCAGAGAGGCATTGGGCAAAGAAGAAGGGATGATTTGGTCACCACCACAGGAAGCAGAAGTCTCCATTTCTGCCTCTTCTTGTAGCTTCACTTGGCATGACCCCTCCTCTGCATTCAAAGCTTCAGGAGGTTGTGAGGCAGTCGCTTCTTTCTCTTCCTTGTCTGCAATCAGTTCGGATTCTGTGCACGCACTGGTCCCTTTAGAGCTCTTCTTCAGGAGCAGAGTCCTACTTTTTCTGCTACTAGGCCTCCCTTTCGGGGGAGAGGGATAGCGCAAACTGTACATGGATTCAGAGGCTGAAACTTGGCTAGAACCTTCAATATCAGCATGGAGGCTGTTGGCTTTCTTTCGTCTTGGTTTGGAAGACATTGCTATGCTTGACTGTGAGCAAGCATCATCACTTCTCCTTGAAGCCTCCGTCTCTGCACATCTGCTCCTACCTTCAGAATGTGAAGAAACCTTTGAACTAGTGCTTCGAAGGTCATCACGACAGGGTTTTGTAATGTGGCCACATTTTGAGCAGGTGGATTCAGACACATCTCCCTTCGGTGAAGAGCCTTCTGGAGAGCCAATTTTAGGAATTCCATCTCCATTTTCCCCACCACAGTCTGAAAAGCTGGAACAATGAGATGGTACTTTGATGGAGCCTTCTATCTGATTCTCCTTCTGGCTGTTTCTGGAGGACTTGCTGTAGCACCTGGAAAGACTGCTCGTACTGCCTTCATTGTAAGCTGGAGGAGCTGCTGCCTCACTTAAGGATGACCCATGTGAGTGAGGACGACTCGAATCTTGGGATGCATGGCCAGAATCTCTTTTCTCCACTTCGTGTGAGCTTCTGGAATAATGAGAAGCCCTGCTATTGGACCTTGAATCTTCTGCCTGGAAAGAACTATTCGGTTTCTTCTTCTTCTTACTGGAGGTGGACCCTCTAGATGACGCAACGGACCTGTTGGATGCCACCTCCAGGTGATTTTGGCTTGGCTTGCTCTTCTTGGAAGTTCTGGAGGAAGCCGACGCAGCACTGCACAGGTGAACTTCATTGCTGTTCTTTCTTCTATGGTTTCCAGCACTAGATTCAGACCTTATGGACCTTGCTGTAGAAGACCTTCCGCACTCACTGGCATCATCTTTGACAGATGGGTTGGAGCCTGGATTTTCTGAAACAGAATATATTTCATTTATCTCTTCATCCTCCTTTTCAGCTTCATCCTCTGCTGCATCTTTCCTAGCACAAGAATCCATGGAGACAGAAGAAACTGGGTGGTCATTCTCTGAAACCTCATCCACATTTTCCTGTGCTCCGTCAAGTACACTGCCCTTTCCGGATTTGCTGTAGATGCTGTTCGGAGGGGATGAGCAGGCAACAACATCTTCTAGTTCTCCTCTTTCCTTGATGCTGCCAGACGAAATGGTCCTTGCCAAACTGCTGGATTTGTCACAGATTCTTATCTGGCTTTCTGCTGAACCTTGAGAGGATTTTGATCTGTTACTCCCTGGTCGGCCACCAGTGTTGATATTTTCTTGTCCCTCTGCTGCATCTTCCTCGTTTTGCTGATTGACTGAGTTGGCTATGCCATCCATTGCTTCTGGCGTTCCCCTTTGGCTTGTGTTGGACTCGCCGCAACCACCTTGACAGCAGCAATTTTTGACTGTACGGTATTCTACCATATTCTCTACAGTCTCTGAGTAATGAGAAGATTCTCTGACCACATGCTTGGAATATTCCTCTCCGCTGGATGAAGTACGGATGCTGTCCACAGAGGCCACCTTTTTGCGGACGATCCTCCGGTGGGACGAAGTGCTTGAGCATGACGAATGGGTGTACCAAGTGCTCTTCACCCCTGGCTCCTCTTTCTGAGAAATGTGCATGGGGTTCTTCCAGATATCGTAGTCCTTGCACAGCTTCCCACAATTACGGCAACGGACCTCGTCGAGCTCAGACTCATCAACATTGGACATGTAAGAATCAATATCGCAGGGATAGAGAAGGGAAGCATCATCCAGTTCTGAGCTGGCTTCTGGGTTCTCCGTGAGCTCCAATCCATTGTCGTTGCTGACACTCAGTTCTTCGCCAGGTATCTTATTCATGGACTTCTTGAGCTGCGTGGACCAATGCAGTGTCTCGTCATTGAGCAGACGGAAGCGTACTTTCATCTCGACAGACAAGCTGCCATCTTTATTCACATGAACCTTCTTCTCTATGTCGTCATTGATTAAAGAATGGGTCGGCTCCCCCGCTTTGGAGTGCGGACAGTTGCGTGGAAACGGAGCGCCGTTCTCCGGCGACGTCGTCAGGCCATTTGTGGAGGATTTTTCCGACGACAAGGAAAACCTCTGAGACCGATTGCTCAAGGATGACCGTGGGTGCATCACGCTCTTTTTGGCTTCCAGTCCGAAGTTCACTATAATGTCGTGAAGAATGAGAAAATGGAAAAAAATGAAATTACAAGAGTAAGTATTAAAGATATTAAATAGGACACAATAAGCGAAGGGGCATATCTCCATGACTAGGCACATGCTTTGAATGGTCAAGCATGTAGACCCAGTTCTGCATATGGAGTGTACTACATAAAATTTCTGTTGAATGGCACAATTGCACAAGGGAACTAAAGCAACCAAAAGCGTTACAAAAATGGACATAAATGAGAAATGGATCTAAATGTGCAATTCTTTCCCACAACCTTGAATACGGGCATTCTGTATCTTAAGAGATGAGTATAAGACACCAACAAGATTCCAGTCAAAGTACTTCTTGAATGGGCAATCAAGACTCCTTGGGTCCAGAGTTTGGGTACAGATAATTGATCTATTGTTCTGGATTTACAATTAGTCTGCATTGTGTTCCACTCTAGAACGGTGGCATACAAATGCAACCAATACACAAAGCAAGGTACTGTATATACTCTAGTATAAGCCTAGTTTTTCAGCCCTTTTTTTAAGACTGAAAAAGCCCCCCTCGGCTTATACTCAGGTGAGGGTCCTGGTTGGCTTATATTTGGTTCAGCTTATACGCGAGAATATATGGTAAGTTTATTATTTTTCTGTATGATTATTGGTATTATTACATTTATTATTTTTCTCTATTATTGTTGCTACTATTACATTTATTTTACTCTATTATTATTATTATTATTATTATTATTATTATTATTATTACATTTATTATTTCACTCTGATATTATTATTATTATTATTATTATTATTATTATTATTATTATTACATTTATTATTTCACACTGATCTTATTCTTATTATATTTATTATTTTACCCTATTTATTACTACATGGATTATTTTCCTGTATTTATTATTATTATTACGTGTATTATTTTACTCTATTATTATTAAAAGGATACACATTTACATTGAAGAAGATGAGAATAATGATTTAATCAGAGTTGGACAATCTTATCTTAAATTACAGCTTTATGTAAATATTCAAAAACATTTAACCTACTGATGCTTCAATTAATGTAATTTTATTGGTATCTGTTTTTATTTCTGAAATTTACCACTCTCGGCTTATACTAGAGTTCCAGTTTTTTGTGGTAAAATTAGGTGCCTCGGCTTATATTCGGGTCGACTTATACTCGAGTATATACGGTAGGTTATGAAAGTTGTTGCTCACAGTTGCTTGCAACACAAAAATTAAGATTTTTGACTGAGTCTGCTTATTAGTCTTAACAATCAGTAGAATAAGACTCACTGGATCAATAGAATATACTTAAAGGTTGACTCAGCAATCAACAGTTAATGTGCCTAACCTAATTGGAACTAAACAATGATATTCAGGGCTATTCCACGTTAACGAGCTAAGAGTGGATTTGGAGTCCCTTCACACTGAGCAGCTATAGCACAATGATTCCATTTTAACTGCTATGGTTACATCTGCATATACAGCTCTCTGGGAATCTCTAGGTTAGTCATGGGCAAACTCTGGCCCTCCAGGTGCTTTGGACTTCAACACCCACAATTCCTAACAGCCGGTAGGCTGTTAGGAATTGTGGGAGTTGAAGTCCAAAACACCTGGAGGGCCGAAGTTTGCTCATGCCTGCTCTAGGCCCTCCAGTGCACCTCTATGACAAAATTCTGCTAGACTTCATGTTGGACCTTCAAATGATTATAGAAATATTTTCTTTAGGAGTCTCTAGGTCTTCCAGTGCAACACTACGGTCAGCTTCTGGAAGATGTTGGCCATATCTGGAGATTCCTAGAGAAAACATAACAAATGTGAGCCCCACAAATCTGGAGGCCTGATTGTAGCTGCCATGGACAGCCTTGGAAAAGCTAGTGTACCACTAGTCTTACTTTCTTGGTTTTCACCATTGTTGTTGCTGCTGGATCGGGATGTCAGGCCGGGCAGTTTCTCCGAGGAGTGTTTCCTTGGGTTTTCCTTCACCATCGGCTTGAAAGGCTCCCGTCCAACACAGACCAGCACGTTCGGACAGTGCAACAGGGCTTGCATGCTGTCAATCTGGAGAAGAGAAGAACACATGAGCTATCATTCCAAACATTCAAAGTTTTCTAAGACTTTGAATGTGCAGCTTGCCAAAGTTTACCCAATGGGTTTCCATGACTATTAAGGTGGCCAGGATCCTATCTGTGGGTTGAGTAGGTTAATTTTCTACTTGTGGAACAATGCATCGGTTGTGCTGCCTAAACTTGGAAAGGAACACAAAGACTAGGTTGTTTTGAGTTTCAGGGCTGAAAGAAGCATTCTTTCCTGACATTTCACACACATCTATGGCAGGCATCCTCAGAGGTTGTGAGGTCTGTTAGAAACTAGACAAGTGAGGTTTATAGATCTGTGGAAAGTCCAGGCTGAGAGAAAGAACTTTTGTCTGAGGATGTGGTAAATGTTACAAAGGCATTTAATGGCCTTGCAGATTCAAAGCCTGGCTGTTTCTTGCCTGAGGGAACTCTTTGTTGGTAGGTGTTAGCTGGTCCTGATTATTTTTTTGTCTGGAATTCCCATTTTCTGAATATTGCTTTTTATTTACTGTCCTGATTTTAATACTGGTAGCCAGCTAAGTCCCAGCTAATTCTGCAAAAAGTTGGAAGGTATGGTTTACACAAGTGATGCCATTGTGTATATGCCTTCAGGTCACCTTAGTTTAAAGACCCCTGCCTTATAGTAATAGGTATTTATTGGAAGCCTCTTATTCAAGTCCAAAGATGTGCAGGACTTATATGTTTCATGATGTTCTGCAATGAGGCAATCCAGTATAACTCAGCCATTGCAAACAATGAATAGATTTGTTCTCAAAAGCTTTCATGGCCGGGATCACAGGGTTGTTGTATGTTTTCCGGGCTGTATGGCCATGTTCCAGAAGTATTCTCTCCTGACGTTTCACCCACATCTGTGGCAGGCATACTCAGAGGATGTGAGGTGGAGGATGCCTACCATAGATGTGGGCGAAACGTCAGGAGAGAATACTTCTGGGACATGGCCATACAGCCCGGAAAACATACAACAACCCAATGAATAGATGATGATGATGATGATGATGATGATGATTATTATTATTATTATTTGTACCCCACTTTTGTCTCAGGACTGGGCCTGAAATCGGCTCACAATCTTAAAAGCTATACAATTTCGAAACCTACAATGGATTCTACAACACTATTAATGTGCACACTAATTTCAGTACCACCAACAAATTAAAAAACCCCTCTATATATACATAATATATATGCAACTGCAGTTCTATGATGCACCCTGTTTTTAGAGATGTTTATTTTGAGGGGAAATGTAAGCATTAATTGAAGTAAACATTAATTGAAGTAAACATAAATTGACCTGGCTTCTTGCTATTGCCGCTCTTTGCCTCAAGATGGAGCTCTTGAGCCAGATAAAAACACAAATGGATAAAATGATGTTTTTAAGGGCTGATAGTTTTGGATTTCTGAAAAAAAATTGGACTATGGAATACATGTATTTGCAAACATGTACTTAATGTACACAATCTTAGTGATGGGACCAAATATGAAATTGATTCATGCTTCATATGTATATACTGGAGCATAAGCCTAATTTTTCAGCCCTTTTTTTAAGACTGAAAAAGCCCCCATCGGCTTATACTCGGGTGAGGGTCCTGGTTGGCTTATATTTGGGTCAGCTTATACTCGAGAATATATGGTACATCTATTATTTTTCTCTATTATGATGTTTATTATTTTTCTCTATTATTGTTGCTACTATTACATTTATTTTACTCTATTTTTATTATTATTATTGCATTTATTATTTTACTCATTTATTATTACTTGTATTATTTTCCTGTATTTATTATTATTATTATTATTACATGTATTATTTGACTCTATTATTAATAAAAGGATACATAAGCACATTTACATTGAAGAAGATGAGAATAATGATTTGATCAGAGTTGGACAGTCTTATATTAAATTTGAGCTTTATGTAAAGATTGAAAAACATTTAACCTATTGATGCCTCAATTAATGTAATTTTATTGGTATCTATTTTTATTTCTGAAATTTACCACCCTCGGCTTATACTGGAGTCAACGTTTTCCCAGTTTTTTTGTGGTAAAATATTGTTATTTATATTGTTATGTCCGGGCATGGCCCCATGTAAGCCACCCCGAGTCCCTTCGGGGAGATGGGGCGGGGTATAAGAATAAAGTTATTATTATTATTATAAAGTTATAAAATTAGGTGCCTCAGCTTATATTCGGGTCGGCTTATACTCGAGTATATACGGTACTTACTTTAAACACCTAGCCTGAAAGTTTTGTGCATGAAACAAGGTTTGCGTACAATGATCCACTGAAAAGCAAAAGGCCCACAACCTCTGAAGATGCCTGCCATAGATGTGGGTGAAATGTCAGGAGAGAGTGCTTCTGGAACATGGCCATACAGCCCGGAAAACCCACAGCAACCTAAAAAGCCCACTATCTCAGCTACCCATGGTGACTATTTTGAATTTCTGGATAAAAATATCCATTTTGTAGTCCTATCACAGGTCATGATGCACCTGCCAGTATATTTTGCTCCACCAAAGCCCTGAAGGAAATGCAGAAGATTATAACCGGAGGCTATAAAGACATTCATGGATAGGGATGCTTATTGGATTTGCAGATGACAACAAATGAGAAGGGAGTGCTAATACCACACAGGACAGGATCAGGTTCCAAAGTGATCTTGACAGATTAGAGAGCTGAATGGACAAAATTAACGAAATGCATTTCAACAAGGAGAAATGTAAAGGAGTACAAAATGAAATGGACAGAGATAAGATGGGAGACACCTGACTTGAAAACAGTCCATGCAAAAAGAATCTAGGTGTTCATCGCAAGCTGAATAGGAGCCAAGAGTGTGATGTGGCAGCTAAAATGACCAATACGATCCTAGGCTGCATCGATAGGAATATAGTGTTGAGATCAAGGAAATTATAGTCCCTCTCTCTTCTGATTTGGTCAGACCTCACTTGAAAGAAGTCCAGTGCTGGGCAGAACAATTTGTGGAGCTGTGGCCATGCATGGCCAGGGCTGGTTCGTAATTGAAGCCCTTGAAGCTGCCGCTTGGGGCGCAGCCCTTGTTGGGTGTTCTCGCAGCGGCAACAGCGGTGGCAGCGGCAGCGGCGGCGGCAGTGACCATTGGGTCACTCGCCGCAGAACAAGGAAGTCCTTGCTATTTTCGCGAAAATATCAAGGACTTCCGGGATTTCCGCAGCTGGAGAACGTGCTGCCGCCAGTAAGTTGGGGGGCGGGGCGGCCCTAGATTTGCTTACATAGTGAAAAAACCTAGGGTCGCTGCTGTGCATGGCAAATAGGAATGTGCATCCGCTTTGGATTTCAGTCAGAACTCTGACATCGCCTTAACTACTACCACTGCACAATGTTATGGAATCCTGGGAGCTGCAGTTTTTCAAAGTCTTTATCTTTCCTTGCCAAAAAGAGCTGGTGTCTCAGCAAAGAACACCTCTCATAACCCCATAACATTAATGCGGTGTCAAACTGCATCAGTTCTACAGTGTAGCTGTGGCCATGCATGGCAAGGGATCTGCATCTGCTCTGGATTTTAAAAATCCTCCCCAGACATCTCTCGGACCATTTTCCAATAGAGTTTTCATTAAATAAAGCTTTAAAAAATACAATTGGAGATTAAATACGAATTTACTAAAGCAAAGGAAGACATCCAAAAAAACAGGGCTGTCTTGAAAGAATATTTTGAACTAAACGACACTGAGAACGTCCCTTCTCATGTGATTTGGAATGCCAGCCAAACTGTCATGAACGGCCACTTAATTCAACAGCAAGCCCCCAAAAATAAAATAAATAATTTGGAAAGGTACAAAATAGAGGAAGAAATCAGAAACGGGGGGAAAATTAAAAATTAATCCTAACGATAAAAAAATTGAATCTGAGTTAGAAATTTTGAGAAACCAAAAACAACACATGGAATTGGAAGATATAGAAAAAAAACTAAGATTCGTTAAACAACAATACTTTCAGAACGCAAACAAACAGGGCAGATGGCTGGCTTGGAAAATCAGAAAAAGAAAACAATCTCAATTCATTACGGAAATAGTGTCGGGCAGCAAGAGCTTCACTGTAGAAAAATGGGAGGCTTCTCTCATGTCCACGCATGGGAAGCTAGGGCTGGTAGATAGGAGCTCACCCCGTCAGATTCAACCCTTCAATCTTCAGGTCAACAGTTCAGCCAGTACAAGGGTTTAACCCATTGTGCCGCCGCAATTTACATTTTCTAAATGTAAAAATTAGATCTTTAGGAAGACAGTCTTAATCCAACATGTTGTGTGCTTTCAAGTCCTATTCCTGGCAGTCTTATTCTTGGAAGCATTTGTTCAAAATTGCTATTGCTTTTCTCTATGAAAACTCCATTTGCCTAAGATCCACAACTGAGCTGGGATTTGGACCCAAGTCTTCCAGTTTTTGTCCAACACAGAAGCCATGCTGGGTCTCAAAAAGCTGCTATGCACTTCCAAGTTGACTCTAACTTAAGGCAATGCTATCTTTAAGTTGTTTGGTTTTTAACATTCAGAAGTTTGCCACTGTCTTCTGCTGAGGCCGAGAGAGTATGACTTACCAAATATAACCCACTGAGTTTCCAAAGTCAGCAGGAATTCAAGTGCATGGCATTCAAATCCAGGACTAAAAGTATTATACCACACTTTCAAAATACTTAGTCCTTCTAATTTATTATCTTCTTGTACAGAGGAAAGAGCATGCAATAAAGAAGGTTGAAACCACTTTATCTGACATGGCTCCATGCTATGGGGACCTGGGAGCTTTGTCGATGTGTGAGAGGGTTAATTGAGACACTTTCACCTCTCACACATCGACAAGGGTTATGGGCCCAGCATGCTTCCGCTGTGCAACTCTGCTATTTCTTCTCCCAGGCCCTTTCTCAGCCAATAGTCTTTAGCCTTCCCTGTCAATGAGTATTGATGCCTCACCAAACTACAATTTCCATGACTCCACAGCCTTGAGCCATGACTGTTCAAGTGGCGTCAAACTGCATTAAGTCTACAGTGTTGATGCAACTTTGGAGGAAACGTTGTGTGGGACGTTTCTGTTTTCCCTCTTCTGGAATAAGGGAAGCATTCCATGGCTATGAGCATATCATCATCATCATCATCTGATACACAACAAGGTTAGTCCACAGCAAACAAGATCACTCTGCTGGCTGTTGTATTGGATTACACGTCAGACACGTCCCAAGGTCTAGGACTATACGATGTAACGGCGAATAATGTATGCAGATCTGAGTAGGGTGGCCTTTTGCAGCTAACAAAAGGTAATTTTGTCAACACCGATTGTGTTTAACTGCAGGCCAAAGTCTTTAGGCACTGCACCCAGTGTGCTGATCATCACTGGGACCACCTTTCCTGGCTTGTGCCAGAGTCTTTGCAGTTCGATATTTAAATCCTCATATCGCATACACTTTTCCAGTTGTCTAAATCATGTTTTACTATGGTCACCATTTTAATTTTTATTATGTTAATGGGTAAAAATTTTATATTTGCGTTTGTATTTCTTTTGATGTGTTTTATTCTGCTTATTGTAATTATCCAAGCTTGGCCCCATGTATGCCGCCCCAAGTCCCTTCGGGGAGATGGAGGCAGGGTACAAAAATAAAGTTGTTATTATTATTATTATTATTATTATTATTATTATTATTATTATTATTATTATTGCTTCTTGTCAATTCTGCTGTAGCCTAGGATTGCAATATTGACGATCCATATTTTGATGATGATGATGATGATGATGATGATGATGATGATTATTATTATTATTATTATTATGACACAGCAAACAAGATAGATATGCTGGATTTCATATCACAAAATCACAAGTCGAACACTTCCCAAGTGTCTAGGACTGTGTGATGTATTTTCGGATGATGCGTGCAAATCCCAGCAGGATGGCCTTTTGCAGTTGGCAGATCGTAATTTTGTCAATGTCTATTGTTTCCAAATGCCGGCTGAGATTTTTTGGCACGGCACCCAGTGTGCCCATCACCACCGGGACCACCTATACTGGTTTCTGCCAGAGTCTTTGAAGTTCAATTTTGAGGTGACACAGCAAACAAGATAGATATGCTGGATTTCGTATTATTATTATTATTATTATTATTATTATTATTATTATTATTACTCAAGGTGGCTAACAACCACACACTATGATCAATTTAAATTAATTGATACTATGATCAATTAAATAGTATTATGTGGGTCAGATTAAAATATAATTAAAATATAACACTATGTAACAACATTTTAAATATTTTCTGTTCCTGGTTTGAAAATAATATTTCCTGCTTAGTTGTGCGGTCCTCACTTTGAAAGTAGTTGTTCTACTCCGGGAACTTCATTCTTGTGGCAGCCACAAACTAGGTTGAATTGGCTGAGACTCTATGAGATCTTCATTGAAAAACATGCTGCAGGTTGTCCCGCATAAACAGTTTTTGCAGTTTAATAAACTTTTTCCAAGTTTTTATGATAGAATCAGTTAGGAAGTGACATTTATAACCCAGGAATAAAAATCGAGTTATCTGTGTCCTTTCTAGGTATTTCTAGGTCCTCCATGCAATTCGACTGGGAATTAACTATTGAGTCATGCTGGAGGATCTAAGCAAGGAAGGTTGTGAGGTATGAAGAAAGTAAGCTTAGTTTCTCCATACCTCACAACCTCTGAGGATGCCTGCCATAGATGTGGGCGAAACGTCAGGAGAGAATACTTCTGGAACATGGCCAGACAGACCGGAAAACATACAACAACCCTGTGATCCCGGCCATGAAAGCCTTCGACAACACATAATCGTAATTACTTTGTTAATGGCGGATGCGCATGCGCAATGGCGAAAAACTTTACAGGACTCTCCCACCCTCATTTTTTGAGCCATCCTCAAAAATGTGGTAGAACTTGGAGAGCTAGCTCACCAAATTTCAGAACGTTTCTCTTATCCTCTGATTTTTGGCGAATTTTCATAGCTTATATAAGGAACCATTTTTTAATAATTGCAGAAATCTGTTCCTACTTTGAAAGTCTTATTTCCTGTTTCGTTGGGTTGTCTTTACTTTGAAAGTCTTCATTCTACTTGGGAAACTTTGTTTTTGTGGCCAAATTGGTGGACAGTGTTCCAGCAAACCGTAATGTGCTATCATAGCACCATGTCCCTTGCGCAAAGACAAAGTTCAGGCAGTGTCATAAAAGTTTTGCCATGTTTCTATGACAGAACCAATTCGGAAATGACATTTATCACCCAGGAACAGAAATCATAGTACACCATCAAAACACTCCTGACAGATGGCCATCAGCCTCTGAAAAAGGAAATCTGTTCCTGGTTTGAAAGTGTTATTTCCTGTTTCATTGGGTTTTCTGGAGCCGAGAGTGTGTGACCTGAATCCCAAGGGATTGATCCCAAAGAAGGATTTAGCTATATGTAACATGGCTGGGGTCCCTAGGGGGTCTAACTGTAACTGGTTTTTATTTTCTCATGAGCTTTCATCACCATCATCTCAAAATAATGTATTATGTGTACTGGATGATGGGTCTTTCTCATGAGAGACTTGGAATGAAGGCGGAATTGTTTTACCTATAAACAGATTATGTAGTTATTTACCTCAGACTTAATAACTTACATTGTATTGGGATCAACTCCTTTCTCTCTCTCTTAAAACACAATTTCTAGACCAGACATGGGCCAACTTGGGCCCTCCAGGTGTTTTGGACTTCAACTCCCATAGGAATTGTGAGTTGAAGTCCAAAACACCTGGAGAGCCCAAGTTCGCCCATATCTGGTCTAGACTATAAGAACTAGAGTTCACCTGTATATGATAATTTTTGGTCATCCAGATGTTTAGGACTTCAACTCCTGAAACCCTCAATGAACATAGTCAATAGTAGAATATGCTGGCTGGGAGACTGGTGGAGTCTCCTTCTCTGGAGGCTTTGAAGCAGAGGCTGGTTGGCCATCTGTTAGGAGTGCTTTGATTGTGTGTTCCTGCATGGCAGATGGGAATTGGACTAGATGGCCCTTGGGATCACTTCCACGATTCTATTAACAATCATGGATTATAGGAGTTTAAAGATGGGCTTAAAGCCAACCTTAAAAACTGTGGCATAGACACTGAGAGCTGGGAAGCCCTGGCCCTTGAGCGCTCTAATTGGAGGTCAGCTGTGACCAGCAGTGCTGCGGAGTTCGAAGAGGCACGAATGGAAGGCTTAAGGGAGAAACGTGCCAAGAGAAAGGCCCATCAAGCCAACCCTGACCAAGACCGCCTTTCACCTGGAAACCGATGTCCTCACTGCGGAAGGGAGAACATGCGGGTCAATAATAGGTCTCTTCAGCCATCCACGGACATACCCCCAAGGTGGAGGACAATCATCCTCAAACTACGAGGGATCGCCTAAGGATAGGAGTTGGAATCCAAAACATCTGGAGGACCAAAGGCTGAAGACCATTGAGCTAGATGGCTGGTCCAGCTCAACCTAGGAGGCATGAAGACTCACCTTCTTCCCATCCAATGTGAATAGCTTCTTCACGGTGAACTGCATAATATCTGAGATCTCATCCAGGAGGGCTTTGAGGCTCCGGGCATTCCTCCGGTTGAGGATAATGGGCCGTTGGGCAGTGATATCTCCATTCTTGACCAGAGTCACCTTCTTGGGTATCCTAGGGCTCTGTTGGGTGAAACCCATGGAGTGGTCGTCCTGCTTCGCATCCTGGGCTGCCTTCCTCAAAGCGCTGGTCTTCTGCGAACCTGTCCTCCGGTGGGCAGCCCCAATACTGATGGGCGTGACGTATTTCTTGTCCGAGCAGAGGTAGCAGCCGCCGTCTTCCAGCTGATCCAGTGTGCTGATGCAGTGAATGCCCCGTGGCGTCGTAATGGTCCGCACCCCAAAAGGCAAGGGCACCCGGTGGGAGAGGTCATCCATGAGGGCGTTGAAACTCTTGAAGCTGCGCTGGTTGATGGCCATCTTGACCCCTCCGAACTGAGGGTCCCCACTCTTGTAGAAGGTTATCTTCTTGGCCGGGGGCACCTGGGTGACGGCATTCGTCCGGGCCAAAGGGGGAAGGGGCTGGTCATAGTTGTAGGGGACGGAGGAAGAGAGGTAGTCAGCGGATGGATGGGTCATCCTGGATAACGCTTAGAGGTAACTGCAAGGCAAGGAGAAACATGACATGAATCCGACGGTGACAGTCATCATCAACATCATCCAAGCCCATATGAACCTGTTGCTTCAGTTGACTAATCTCACTTGATTTTAACCTAGGACAAGGATGGGCAAGCTTTTGCTCTTGGTGTGTCAAAATTCACCAAAAAAATCTAGCATGACTTGGGTAGTGTGTCACTTCGAAAGAAAAAACCATAATTTCATAATATATATATACAGTAGAGTCTCACTTATCCAACATAAACGGGCCGGCAGAACGTTGGATAAGCGAATATGTTGGATAATAAGGAGAGATTAAGGAGAAGCCTATTAAGCATCAAATTAGGTTATGATTTTACAAATTAAGCACCAAAACATCATGTTATGCAACAAATTTGACAGAAAAAGTAGTTCAATATGCAGTAATGCTACGCAGTAATTACTGTATTTACGAATTTAGCACCAAAATACCAAGATGTATTGAAAACATTGACTACAAAAATGCGTTGGATAATCCAGAACGTTGGATAAGCAAATGTTGGATAAGTGAGACTCTACTGTAGTTTAAATAACAAAAATATATAATTGTAATATATAACTGTATTTAATAAATCAAAAACTACTTACTACCATTATTTCCATGTACAACAATCTATGGTACCTCTTGCAGTTTCCACACTGATTTCTCTCTATTCTAGTTTCAATGTAGTCATGAATAATGAATAATAATATGATAGTAATAATATGATAATATATTACAATAATAATAGAATGATATACAGTAGAGTCTCACTTATCCAACACTCGCTTATCCAACATTCTAGATTATCCAACGCATTTTTGTAGTCAATGTTTTCAATACATCATGATATTTTGGTGCTAAATTTGTAAATACAATAATTACTACATAGCATTACAGCGTATTGAACTACTTTTTCTGTTAAATTTGTTGTATAACATGATGTTTTGGTGCTGAATTTGTAAAATCATAACCTAATTTAATAGGCTTTTCCTTAATCTCTCCTTATTATCCAACATATTTGCTTATCCAATGTTCTGCCGGCCTGTTTACGTTGGATAAGTGAGACTCTACTGTAATAATTATATATGGTAATGAAATTTCGGCCTAGGACAAAACAACAAAACTACACATTCCAGAAACACTAAACTTGGCAACACAACCCCTCATCCATGCCTCTACATTCATACAACAAAAAGAAAAGAAAAATAAAGTCCTAATTAGAGGGAGGGGAATAATTGTTTTTATTCCAATTGCTGCCAGTTAGAAGGCTAAGCTCCGCCCACTTGGTCTCCTAGCAACCCACTCATCCTGGGGACAGGCAGAGTTAGGCCTCACTTAGGCCTCTTCCACAGATTATCTTATTTTAACTGGATTATATGGCAGTGTAGACTCAAGGCCCTTCCACACAGCTTTATAACCCATTTATAATGGACTTAATGTCAGTGGAAAACTTTTACGCTTTACCTTAACTACCACCAATTCCTCAATACTTTATTTCCCATACCACCAGACTTCGCCACAGCAACGCGTGGCTGGGCACAGCTAGTGTGTGTGTGTGTGTGTGTGTGTGTGTGTGTGTATGTGTGTGTGTATATATATATATATATATATATATATATATATATATATATATATAAATGTAATGTGCATAATTCCCATGGACTAAACAACAAAACCACTGGACCAAATCGCATCAAATTTGGCTACAAAAGACATAGTCATCCAATCAATCTGCATGCGGCAGCGTGTCAGCAATAATGGCTAGGTGTGTCAGTGCTGACACGTGTGTCATAGGTTGGCCATCACTGACCTAGGATGTGATACTATGAGATAACAAGGCTTTCAGAGAGTGACAGAAGCTTTGAAGCTTTGGAGCACTGAAGAATGGACACTTTGAGACTTCAGTAAAAGCAAACATATAGCTTTACTGAGTAGAGCAAATATACAGCACACACTAGCATTGACATCCAACTTAACAGAAAGAAACAAAACAAAAGACACTGAAGTAAGAGGAACGAAGGAAATCTTATCTCTGAATCCTCCCTACGTGTTCCAGGCACACTCAGGGCCACATCTTCACAGTTCATTAGAGGCTTGACTGATTAACCCTTTCAGTGTCAATACACTCTCTGCTGATGCGATCAGGTTACATTCACAAGCAATGCACAAAATTACATTTAAACATTCACATTACATTAATCTTACATTAACAAAGGCAATGGTCAGGAATTCTGGGAGTTGGAGACCCAAATAGCTAGGGGACCGCAGTACGAGGATGCCTGTATTACACAATACTATCCTTGTGATGAATGGCAACGTTTCACAATGCAGCCCTTGTCCTGAATGGCAGTGTTGCATGACTGAACCAAGACACCAAATGTGCAACCAAATCCAGATGTTTATCCATGACAATGCACATCCATCTCCAATGAATGATGCATGCTATCATAATGGCACAATCTCTAACTCTTTTTCCATAATACTTGAAATGAATGCAGATGTTCTCCACTGAGGAAAAAAATCCAACCACTTCCATATGGAAATTTACTCATGTGTAGTAAATGCACCAACAAAAGGCCCAAAACAGTTGGAGGGCTGCAGTATTATACAATACAATCCTTGTGCGGAATGGCAATGTTTGACAAGGCAACCCTTATCCTGAATGTCAGTGTTGCATGACTGAACCAAGACATCAAATATGCAACCAAATCTACATGTTTATCCATGCACAGTACACATCCATCTCCAATAAATGATACATGCTATCCATCATGGCGCCACGTCTAACTCTGTTTTCATAACATTTGAAATGAATGCATGTGTTCTCCACTGGGAAAAAAATCCAGCCACTTCCATAGGGGATTTTACTCATGTGTAATAAATGCACCTACAAAATTCTGGCCTGAATCTTAGATCCAATGACAGTTGATCCAGTAAGTTAATAGGATTTTGGCTACATGGGACTCTGCATTCAGCAGTTCATTCAATGGGGGCTATCTTTGAAAATACAGACTGTAGTCTTACCAAGGACTCTGTTGCCAAAAAAACATAGCTACTTATTTTATTTATTTATTTATTTATCACATTTATATCCCACCCGCAGGGACTCAGGGTGGCTTACAACAGTGGCAACCATTAGTTGCCCATGCAAATCAATATAAAACAGCACATAAAACAGTTAAAACTATTAAAATACATTGTAAATTAAAATATACGTTTCAAACATAAAATCATTTCACTGATACCAATAGGGTTTTAATGGTTTTTTAACCTTCTGCTCTTTCTTCTGCTTCACAAGAGCTGTGAGCATTCTGGTCCTTTTTATAATTTCTCTCCTATGTGGATTTTATTTTGGTAAAGAAGAATTAAACTCCGAGCACAATCCTGGCACTAATGTTGTTTCTCTCCTTTGTGGACTCCACAGTGCATTGCAAGAATTACATCTTTGCAAGACTTCATCTTCGTCGTCATATTTATTTGTTACCCACCTCTCCTCACAGCTCAAGGTGGGTAAAAGAGAAATAAGACCGCAAAATGTATATGATAATAACAATAATAACAATAATTTAATCTTAGGCATATAGCAAATACTGATCGCCAATACTAATTACGAATAAAATGTACAGGCAGTCCCCAAGTTATGGACAAGATAGGTTCTGTAAGTTTGTTCTTACAGCTCTGTGTGTGTGTGTGTAATGTACAGATTTTTTTTCGTGTCAGGAGCAACAGGGGTTGCTTCTGGAGTGAGAGAATTGGCTGTCTGCAAGGACGTTGCCCAGGGGATGCCCGGATGTTTTGATGTTTTTACCATCCTTGTGGGAGGCTTCTCTCATGTCCCCGCATGGAGCTGGAGCTGATAGAAGGAGCTCATCTGCGCTCATAGCATTGTGTTCATTGTGGACCCTTATTTCATTGCAACTGGTTTTACTCTGTAAAGCCCAGTTCCTAGCATTGTGTACAGATGTATGAGGGTGACACCTGGCTTGGAAACAGCCCATGCAAAAGGGATCTAGGAGTCTTAGGAGACTATAAGCCGGGCCGGCCCTAGGCAATTTTCAAGTGTAAGCAAACCGTATTTTGGCAGCCCCCCCCCCCCCCAAAATGCAGTGAGAGTGGAAGAAGAGAGCTATGGATATTTCCCCGAAGTGCTGGGCCTTGGCCCCAGAGTTTCCTTTCTCTGGCCAAGGCCCGGCCCAGGGAAATGTGGGGTGCGCTGCTGCTTAGCAATTCGCCACACATTTTCCCAAACAGCGGAGCGTGCTGGTGTTTCCTAGAACTTTTGTTTGCCTGCCTCTCTCTCTCTCTCTCTCTCTCTCTCTCTCTCTCTCTCTCTGGGCACTGTACCGGGCACCTCAATAACACCCCCAGGGGATTGGCACCTTCCGCATTTGCGTACTTCGCATACCGGTTAAGCCGCCCCTGACTATAAGCTGAACATGAGCCAACAGTTTGATGTGGCAGCTAAAAAAAGCCAATGTGATTCTAGGCTGCACCAATCTAGATCGAGGGAAGTCATATTCTTATTCCATTATGCTTTGGTCAGACTTCACCTGGAATAACCCTGTGGGGAAAGCAATTCAAGAAGGATATATGGACAAGAGGAGAGGTATTCAGAGAAAGACTACTCGTATAATCAAAGGTCTGAAAGCCAAGTGCGACTTAGAAAGCTGGATAAGTTTAGATAAGACAAAGAAGTCTGAGAAGGGACCTGAACGCCACGTTTAAATATCTGAAAAGCTTGTTTTCTGCGGCTCTAGAAACTAGGACACAATGAAGCAATGGGTTCAAAATGCAGGAAAAGAGGTTCCATTTTTAAACGTTAGGAAGAATATATTCCGTGGGATTCATGGAAGTTCATACTAAAGATCCCACCCCAAGGTACTAATAAAAATACATCTGCAAAAATTAGAGTAGAATCATTGATTAAACTGGATTTACCTATGTGTTGACTCTCCATAACAATAATTCAGTGAGACTACTCTGTGGGGAAGATGGCCAACCAAATTCCAGTGTAGAAATAATAGTATTCAAACAAAACTGAACGAACTTCGTGTGGTGCATCTACACCGTAGAATTAATGCAGTTTGACGGCACTTAACAGCCATGGCTGAGTGCTATGGAATCACAGAATTGTCGTTTACAAGGTCTTTAGGCTTCTCTGCCAAATGACTCCATAGCATTCAGCTGTAGCAGTTGAAATGGTGTCAAACTGCATTAATTCTACAATGCGGATGCACTACAGCTTTTAGTCCAGCATTTAAAGACTCAGTCAAAGGTGCTGAACTCCACCTTCGTCAAAACCCTACATGCCTTGTAAACAGTAAAGATCACACTAAAACTTAGAGCGGATTCATATGGACGCAGCACGGATGTGGAAGCCACCAATACACACGACTGACTAAAAACTATTTTAAAACACAGCAATGAAAAGTACAGTCTCCAGCTCAACAGCTTTTATCTTTCCAAAACGACATGATGCTTGTGTCTCTGCTGCTTCATCATCCACTGTGACACCGACTTCCTCATTCCAAATGGCAGCTGGATGATTTTTATGGTGTTGTAAATTAGTTAATTAGCCTCCCCACATAAGTGGTGACTAAATTTCCTACTTGATAGATGCAACTATCTTTCGGGTTGCTTAGGTCAACAACGAGCAGGGATATTTTTTATTCTAATGGTCGGGTGCTCACTCTAACACAGGCTGGCCTCGAACTCATGAGCTCTTGGTCATAGTGATTTATTGCAGCTGGCTACTAACCAGGCTGCGCCACTGATCGGAAATACCCTTCAATGAGTCCGGTATTGCTGTTCTTCTGCCAGTCTTTCTTGTGTCATAATTTCCTTGTATTGCAGTTGTGAAGTGGAGTTAAGCCTTGCAAGAATGCTAAAACTGTGCAAAGTTGTGGCAAAATAGAAAAAAAAATAGCTGAGAAAAATATTGTTAGCAAGGCTGTGCAGAGGACTGATTGCAGGAATCCGCATCAACAAATTGCCAATATAGGCAGTCCCCAAGTTATGAACAAGATAGGTTATGAAAGTTTGTTAAGTTGAATATAATACTAATATTATGCCATAATAATAATATAAATAAATATAAAGTTAAATTTGTTAAGTTAAATATAATACTAATATTATTCTAATATTGTATAGGCATATAATATTGACAATAATATTATAATGTAATACAATATATTATATATTACATATAATATTACTAATAATATTGCAGTATAGTGGTATAGTACAATATAGTAATATATAATGCCTATATTGTGCTATGCTAATAATTTAATATATATAATGTAAATATAACTTGTAAGCTGCCCTGAGTTTCCTTCGGGGTGAGAAGGGCAGGATATAAATGTCACAAATAAATAAATAAACAAATACCATATATACTCGAGTATAAGATGACCCGAATATAAGCCGAGGCACCTAATTTTACCACTAAAAAACTGGGAAAACATTGGCTCCAGTATAAGCCGAGATACCAATAAAATTACATTAATTGAGGCATCAGTAGTTTAAATGTTTTTGAATCTTTACATCAAACTGTAATTTAAGATATGACTGTTCAACTCTGATTAAATCATAATTTTCATCTTCTTCAATGTAAATGTGTTTATGTGTCCTTTTAGTAATAATAGAGTGAAATAATAAATGTAATAATAATAATAAACACAGTAAAATAATAAATGTAATAATAAATAGAGTAAAATAATAAATGTATTAATAATAATAAAAACAGAGTAAAATAAATGTAAAAGTAACAACAATAATAGAGTAAAAAATAAATGTAATAATAATAATTAATAGAGTAAAATAATAAATGTAACAATGCCAATAATAATAGAGAAAAATAATAAATATACCATATATACTTGAGTATAAGCCAACCTGAATATAAGCCCACTAGGACCCTCACCCAAGTATAAGCCGATGAGGTTTTTTTTTTCAGTCCTAAAAAAGGGCTGAAAAACTAGGCTTATACTCGAGTATATACAGTAAATAAATTTTGTGACGGCACGAGTGGCACCATCTATATGTCAAACTGTAAATTGCAAGATTTGAATTGTTGTATCATGCCTGATTTTGCCTTTTTACCCTGTAAATGTAGTTGGACTGGTTTGCACCAGTTACATTGCTCCCTCAGCTCAATTGTTTGACTCCACCCTTTCCTGGAATGGGTTGGTGTTTCCTTTTTCATTCCACCATCAAGCTTTCTACCAGATGGACGTGAAAGAGAGACTTGGCTCTAAAAGCCCTTGATTAAGTTACCTCTCAGCACCAATTCTGAGGTTCTTACCCTTGAGGCTTATTGCTTCGTGTTCAGGGCCAACCTGAACGACGTTGAGGAGTCTCGAGCGCCTTCAAATCAGTTATTTGGCACCAGAGGAAGACTGGGTCTTCAAACATAGACCATTTGGACTGAGGCTGAGGATTGCTCTGGTATTCACAGCCATTGAGAAAGAGGGACCTGGAAAAGCTTCTCAGTTGCAGAGCTCCTTGGACTTAAAACAAGCAAAGACTGTAATGTATATTTTCCTTTACCCCTTTGAAACTTCCAGCTTATTGGGATAACCTTTTGTGAACAATAAAACCAGTTTTGAGTTATCTACAGTGTTTTGGTCCTTGGGAATTTCAGTTTCCCTAAAGGAGGGCAAGAAGCAATCCCCTGGGGAAAAATGTCACATCCATGCTTCTTTCGCTAAGAGTTATAGCCCCAGGCGGGACGGCACAAATTTGTAAGTTGGAACAAGTACATTTATAAGTGTAACTCCAGCCATATATATTTCACACACATATACACATATATATTAGCTTTGAATAGCATAGGGAAGGGCTAACATCCCTGTTCTGTTTGTTTTGCTGCCTATGCCCTCGTTCAGAAGATTCCATCACACTTTCTGTCCCTGTGATAACAGCATTTTGAAAAATGTGGCTTGTTGTGGAAACAAAGACTGGTGATAAAGCTTCAGCAGAGACACCTTTCCCCCATGTTTGGAGGGAGATTTCTCTCACTTCCTGTCGTCTCACCACCATTCTTTATTATTTGTAAGTCGGATGTTTGTAATTCGGGGACTGCTTGTACAACATTATTGCAGTAAAGTATGAAAGGGATTGATCCAATAACTGTATACTTCCATTTAATAAACAACATGGTTGCCAACAGGCAACAGGCCTGTGTGATAAAGTATTGGATCTATTTCGTTTCAGTGGAGGAATATGCGGCTAAGAATTACTAAAATAGCCTGTTTATACAAGCGGGGAGAAGACAGGGAAAAGTGCAGTAAGTACAGAGGATGGCTGGCCATCCCTGAAGACGGGGAAAGATGGGAGGAAATGGTGTAAGATGGTTCCCTCTGTTTGGCGAATGGGCTTAATAACAAAAGACCCTCACCATAAAAGTATACAGCAGAGTAACTTATTTAGTATCAGCAGCGTGACCCAGAACCAGTAGCCAGTATAAGACAAAATAAAAACACACAGACTATTGTTATCTTCATTCTGAGGCTTTTCTTGTAGAAAAATATTTATTTATTTATTTATTTATTTATTTATTTACAGTATTTATATTCCGCCCTTCTCACCCCGAAGGGGACTCAGGGCGGATCACATGATATACATATAGGGCAAACATTCAATGCCCATATACACATAGAACCAAGACAGAGACAGACACAGAGGCAATTTAACCTTCTCCTGAGGGGATGCTCGATTCTGGCCACAGGGGGGAGCAGCTGCTTCATCATCCACTGTGACGACACTTCCTCATTCCAACATCATAAATTAGTTAAATTTGCCTCCCCACTTTGTAAGTGGTACCTTATTTCCTACTTGATAGATGCAACTATCTTTCGGGTTGCTAGGTCAGCAACGAGCAGGGGCTATTTTTAATTTTTTAATTGATGGGTGCTCACCCCGCCATGGGCTGGCCTCGAACTCATGACCTCATGGTCAGAGTGATTTATTGCAGCAGGCTGCTCACCAGCCTGCACCACAGCCCGGTTGTACTATTTACAAAAACAAGGTTTCCATAACATAAACAAAACTCTCCCTGGGGTAGTCAAACACACAGCACTCCTTATACCGAGGCGTTCTTCACACAGAAGGAAGTCTTCACACAGGAGGAGCAACTCACTCACAGGCACACTGGCTTATATTACCCTACTGGTTTTGCTTTGTCATTGCATCATTTTAACTCTTTCAGTGCCAGTACATCATTTTTGTAATTATAAATATACTGTTAATTTTCAATATTTCAGACATCCTCCGCTTTCCTGTTCTTCCCCTCCACTTGTCTGATGAGGTCCTTGGAGGCCACATAAGGCTGCCTAAGACAACTCTGCAGTGGGTCACCGGCCTGACAATCCAGCTTTGCCAAAGCCAGTTTGGCACCTCTGGCCATGGTTTTGTTCGCCCCCCCCCCCAATTCCCTTCCTTATCTCCCCCCCTCAAAATGACAGAAAATCCCCACTTATATTTCCTTAGTTTTCATCATTCTGGGAGCAAAATAACTCCCTCTCCTCGTCTGAAGCTCCTTTGCTTTCTGAATGATGAAGAATGATGAAGAAAGCAGTGTCAGCAAAGGGGATTTTGTCTTCTTTTCAGGGTAATCCCACTTTCCCAGACCGCTTGATCCTGGAGAGTGCAGGATGGCTGTGAGGATGTGATCCTGGATCCTGCATGGGGATCCATGATGGCACTCTCCATTGCCACAACACTGGGAAAGGTTCGGATTGTGCTGCGGGATTTAGACCTCTCCTAGTGTTTTTCTTAAAACATCGGGTTCATCAAGATTCAGTAGTTTACCTTAGGTTCAATCGCACTAGTATGTGTGTATTGTACAGACGCACCAGGCTACTATGAATGCTATACTGCATTATATGGCAGTGTAGATGGGACCAAAGACAACCACCCAATCTCTGTTTTTTTAAAAAAAAAAATCCCTCCAGTAATGGGTACATTTCTACAGGAATCTCTAGGTCCTCGAGTGAAACTGGCAGAAGTTGACCATGAAGTTGTGTTTCCTTGAGATTTCTAGAAAGAATGAAAAATTGTGGGATTTGTAGTTGGATGCAGCATCCACACCTTTGGTAGAGAGTGCTGCAGACTTTGCAAAACTATAACTCCCAAGACTCCATAGCATTAAGCCATGGCAGTTAAAAGTGGTGTCAAGTTGCATGATGTCAAGGGGTTAATTAGCTCCAAACCACCCTGATTTATTGGTGAGTCAGGCCTCTCACAAAGCTATCAGACCGCTTAAGCATCTGGCTAAGCAGCACCAACAAACGACACCACAGTCATAATTCAGCTGATCACAGCGGTTCTAAGGCTTTATTATATACAATTATATACAACTACAAAGTCCATCGCTCATAGGACTCATGCTTCCCTAGCAAAGGCAAAGCATGTCCTTTCTCTTTGCTGATCATCTGTGAAGCTCATCTGCCAGCAACTCCCACATTCTATAGCAGAATGACAAACGTCCTGTCTGCACTTCTGAGGCCGGAAGGCTCGACCTATTGGCTCGGCAGGCTATCAATCAAGCTGGCCTGCCACTAACCCGTGTGCTGCTGGAAAGCATGCCGGAATAAACAGTTGCAAAACCCCAACAGAAAAAATACATGATTCAACATTTCACCAAAATACACCAACACGTGAGGCATCTACAATGTAGATGCCTCCAAAGTTATCCAGTTGAACAGCAAGTTGTCTACTAGCAAGTCCTGAACTAGTGCATGGAGCCTTGGAAGACTATATATGCTTATCTTGGTACATACTTGTTGGATTATGGTTGATTAATTTAAAATTGGTTTCAAATTTGGAAACACTTCTGGCCATTGCGATTGTGTTTGCACCATTCATTTGCCATTGTCCCCCTAGAGAAGTTAGGGAAAAAGTTCATACAGAGAAACAAGATAAAATATCAGAGCAGGACAAGATGCTGTTGGAAACTAAGTCAGAGTTAAAGTCCAAAAGAAGAAAGCATTGGACAAGTCCGATATTGTTTTCACTTAAAGTCAGCTGTTGAAAATAACACACCTGGCAACAGGTGAACTTTTCTTGAGTCGGAGCAAAGGGTCAAACACCAGGTTTCCCTGCATCAAGTACTAGGTTCACTCCTTGGTATAGGAATGATTCTAGTTCAAATTCTGAGATCTTCTACCAGCCAATCTTGCCAGTACAAGCAGAGAATCCCTGCATCCCTTTTGAATACACCATATGAATCAGTATTATCCAATCCAACAGGGTTTTATCATGGCAAAAAACAAACAAACATGGTTATGGGCCCAAGCTTTTGGATAGCAAGTTTTTAGTGCAATAAGAGAATATGGAATAATGGAATGACAAATGGAACGGCCTTAGACCATGATTTTGGATGGCGTGATTTTAATAGCTGGTTTTAAATAGTGTTGTTCAATGTTTTCAGGTTTAATGTTACTGTTTATTTTACTGTATGTATGTTTTGGCATCGAATTGTTGCCTATTTTGTAAGGCCGTTCTGAGTCCCCTTCAGGGTGAGAAGGGCGGGTATAAATGAAGATAATAATAATAATAATAATAATAATAATAATAATAATAATAACATCTAAGAAATCTCACAAAATTTCGCATCTGATGTACATGGATGACCTGAAGCTGTATGGGAAAATGGAAACTGAAATCCAGTCTCTGACTAACACTGTCTGAATTTTTAGCACTGATATCAGCATGGAGTTTGGCTTGGACAAATGTTCGACAGTGGCATTGAAGAAGGGAAAAATCATTGAAAGTGAGGGCATAAATATGCCTAATGGCCAAACAATAAAGTGTCACCAGCCAGAGGCCTAAAAATATCTGGGCATATTACAGCTGGACAACATCAAGCATGAACATGTGAAGACTGTGGTCAGTAAAGAATACACACAAAGGGTCAGAAAAATTCTCAAAAGCAAGCTCAATGGAGGCAACACCATCAAGGCCATAAACACCTGATCCATACCTGTCATAAGATATACTGCTGGCATTATAAACTGGACACAGGCGGAACTGGACAATTTGGACAGAAAAACAAGAAAACTCATGACCATTCATCATTCACTGCACCCTCGCAGTGATGTTGACCGGCTATATCTGCCTAGAAGATCAGGGGGCAGAGGACTCTTACAAGTCAAACAAGCAGTCAAAGAAGAAGAACATGCCCTGGCAGAATATGTAAAACAAAGTGAAGAACCTGCTTTGAGTGAAGTCAAAAATCAGAAACTCCTCAAAGCACAGCAGACAAAAAAATAGTACAAGAAAACCGCACTATAAACTAGAGCTGACAGCTGGCACAACAAAACATTGCATGGAAAGTTCCTTGACAAAATTGAAGGAAAAGCTGATAAGGAGAAGACCTGGCTCTGGCTCACGAATGGGACCCTGAAGAAGGAGACAGAAGGCCTGATCCTTGCAGCCCAGGAGCAAGCCATCAGAACAAAGGCAATTAAGGCCAAGATCGAAAAATCAGCTGATGACCCAAAATGCAGACTCTGCAAGGAAACCAACTAAACCATTGATCCTATCCTCAGCTGCTGTAAGAAAATCGCACAGACAGACTACAAACAGAGGCACAACTATGTGGCCCAAATGATTCATTGGAACTTATGCCTCAAGTACCACCTCCCAGCAGCAAAGAACTGGTGGGATCACAAACCTGCAAAAGTATTGGAAAATGAACATGCAAAGATACTGTGGGACTTCCGAATCCAGACTGACAAAGTTCTGGAACACAACACACCAGACATCACAGTTGTGGAAAAGAGAAAGGTTTGGATCATTGATGTTGCCATCCCAGGTGACAGTCGCATTGACGAAAAAAAACAGGAAAAACTCAGCCGCTATCAGGACGTCAAGATTGAACTTCAAAGACTCTGGCAGAAACCAGTGCAGGTGGTCCTGGTGGTGATGGGCACACTGGGTGCCGTGCCAAAAGATCTCAGCCGGCATTTGGAAACAATAGACATTGACAACATTACGATCTGCCAGCTGCAAAAGGCCACCCGACTGGGATCTGCACGCAGCATCCGAAAATACATCACACAGTCCTAAACGCTTGGGAAGTGTTCGACTTGTGATTTTGTGATACGAAACAAAGAGAAAAGAAAGAAGATTAAGGGTTATGTATGAGGGAAAAGCCAGGGAAGAAGGAGAGAAAGGAAGAAAAGAGAGAGGAAAATGTGTATGAGGGAAATGGAAGAAGGAAAGAAAGAGCCACAAAGAAAATACATTCCTGGCAACATCAGAATATATGTAGAGTAGAGTCTCACTTATCCAACGTTCTAGATTATCCAACGCATTTTTGTAGTCAATGTTTTCAATATATCGTGATATTTTGGTGCTAAATTCGTAAATAGAGTAATTACTACATAGCATTACTGCGTATTGAACTACTTTTTCTGTCAAATTTGTTGTATAACATGATGTTTTGGTGCTTAATTTGTAAAATCATAACCTAATTTGATGTTTAATAGGCTTTTCCTTAATCCTTCCTTATTATCCAACATATTCACTTATCCAACGTTCTGCCGGCCCGTTTAGCTTGGATAAGCGAGACTCCACTGTATTGTCAAAGGCTTTCATGGCCAGAATTGCTGGGTTGTTGTGAGTACTTCACAGTCTCTGAGGATGGCTGTCATAGATGTAGGCGAAACGTCAGGAGAGAATGCTTCTGGAACGTGGCCATACAGCCCAGACAACTCACAACAAAATCAGAATGTATGCTAGTCTATATATATATAAAAGGGTAATGAAATTTCGGCCTAGGACAAAACAACAAAACTACACATCCCAGAAACACTAAACTTGGCAGCACAACCCCTCATCCATGCCTCTACATTCATACAACCAAAAGCTCCAGCTACTCCAGAAAACGGCCAGGCTTTGAGACTGCAAGGCTATTCACTGCTATTCCACCTGGCCAACAAAGGATTCCCATAAGCCACAGCAAGGCGTGGCCGTGAAAAGCTAGTATTGTATAAAATTACTCTCAGGCTGTGTGTATGAAGTACCAAATAAATTCATGTATAAGTTGACCTCATGTATAAGTTGAGAGCAAGTTTGGGGGCCAAACACATGGATGTTTCCCCATATAATTTTTATTTCAAGTATATAAGGAATGGGAATTAGTACAAGACAGGACATAGAACAGGGCAAGTTTTAACATCTTACATCTCCATCATCTTTCATTTGTATCTAATACAAAAAAGGGTTCTATGATGTTAAAAAAAACAAAATTTCTTTTCTAATTTAAAACAGTAGAAAACTGGGTTTACAGTGTATTGTCAAATGCTTTCATGGCCAGAATCACTGGGTTGCTGTGAGTCTTTTGGGCTGTATAGCCATGTTCCAGAAGCTGGGTGTATAGTGTTTTGAAACAAAGGAGATAGAAAGTCTTAACTAATGTTTCCTTCCCTGCCTCTGCTGTCCTCTTCATAATCAAAAAATATTTTCTTTTTTCTTTTTTTTAAAACTTCTTATCTCTGGCAAATTAACTTTCCAGAATCCCTTGGATACCATTGTGGGTTCTGATATTCTTGGAATCATAGAATCCTAGAGTTGGAAGAGACCTTGTGGGCCATCCAGTCCAACCCACTGTGAAGAAACAAGAAAATCGCATTCAAAGCACCCCTGACAGATGGCCATCCAGCCTTTGCTTAAAAGCCTCCAAAGAAGGAGCTTCCACCACAATCCAGGGCAGAGAGTTCGACTGCCAAATATTTTCTTTTTCATTTTTTCTTTTAAACACCGTATATACTCGTGTATAAGCCGACCCAAATATAAGCCGAGGCACCTAATTTTACTACAAAAAACCCTGGGAAAACATTGACTCCAGTATAAGCCGAGGGTGGTAAATTTCAGAAATAAAAATAGATACCAATAAAATTACATCAATTGAGGCATCAGTAGGTTAAATGTTTTTGAATATTTACATCAAGCTCAAATTTAAGATAAGACTGTCCAACTCTGATCAAATCATGATTCTCATCTTTTTCAATGTAAATGTGCTTATGCATCCTTTTAATAATAATAGAGTAAAATAATACATGTAATAATAATAATAATAATAAATACAGGAAAATAATACAAGTAATAATAAATAGAGTAAAATAATAAATGCAATAATAATAATAAGATCAGAGTGAAATAATAAATGTATTAATAATAATAATAATAATAATAATAATAATAGAGTAAAATTAATGTAATAGTAGCAACAATAATAGAGAAAAATAGTAAATGTAATAATACCAATAATAATATAGAAAAATAATAAATGTACAATATATTCTCGAGTATAAACTGACCCAAATATAAGCCAACCAGGACCCTCACCCGAGTATAAGCCGAGGGGGGCTTTTTCAGTCTTAAGAAAAGGGCTGAAAAACTAGGCTTATACTCGAGTATATACAGTAGTCTTCTTCAAATTTGGTGATTGTATAAGCCTAGTCGATTTGTCCATCTCTAATTATTACAATATTATATATTTTCTTCAAATTTAGAAAGGTCTGGTAATTGTGTAAACCTTATCAACTGGTCCATTTCTGCCAGATCCATTATTTTTGTAATCCATAAATCTTGGGTGGGAAATTCCTCTTATTTCCGGTTATTGCAAATAATGAAGAGAGCACTTCTCCTTTTGTTTGGTGAATTCAGTCCATTTATATTTAAGGAAAGCAGACAAAAAACCAGTACAAGAAAACCGCACTACAAACTAGAGCTGACAACTGGCACAACAAAACATCGCATGGAAAGTTCCTTGACAAAATTGAAGGAAAAGCTGATAAGGAGAAGACCTGGCTCTGGCTCACGAATGGGACCCTGAACAGAAGGCCTAATCCTTGCAGCCCAGGAGCAAGCCATCAGAACAAAGGCAATTCAGGCCAAGATCGAAAAATCAGCTGATGACCCAAAATGCAGACTGGGCAAAGAAACCGACGAAACCATTGATCATATCCTCAGCAGCTGTAAGAAAATTGCACAGACAGACTACAAACAGAAGCCCAACTATGTGGCCCAAATGATCCATTGGAACTTATGCCTCAAGTACCACCTCCCAGCAGCAAAGAACTGGTGGGATCACAAACCTGCAAAAGTATTGGAAAATGAGCATGCAAAGATACTGTGGGACTTCCGAATCCAGACTGAAAAAGTTCTGGAACACAACACACCAGACATCACAGTTGTGGAAAAGAAAAAGGTTTGGATCATTGATGTCGCCATCCCAGGTGACAGTCGCATTGATAAAAAACAACAGGAAAAACTCAGCCGCTATCAGGACCTCAAGATTGAACTTCAAAGACTCTGGCAGAAACCAGTGCAGGTGGTCCCGGTGGTGATGGGCACACTGGGTGCCATGGCAAAAGATCTCAGCCGGCATTTGGAAACAAGAGACATTGACAAAATTACGATCTGCCAACTGCAAAAGGCCACCCTACTGGGATCTGCGCGCATCATCCGAAAATACATCACACAGTCCTAGACACTTGGGAAGTGTTCGACTTGTGATTTTGTGATATGAAATCCAGCATGTCTATCTTGTTTGCTGTGTCATACAATAAAATAATAATAATAATAATAATAATAATAATAATAATAATAATAATAAACTTAATTTAAAATCTGGCGTATCACCCTGAGGGGACTCTACACTGACCATACGATGCAATTTCAAACTGCATTATATGGCACTGTAGATCCATCCAAGGAAGTAGCAATTCAGCATATTTATATGGGGTAACATCCAGGTGGCCTACTGTTTAAAATTCAGAATAGAAACAACTTAATAAATTGATTTATTTTTTAAATAATAATATTACAGCCATCAATAAATACATTCTGTTTTCTATGCAGCCATTTGTTGCATATCATTCATTGAATCAGTTATAGCACATGATACAGACCAGGCATGGGCAAACTTGGGCCCTCCAGGTGTTTTGGACTTCAACTCCCACAATTCCTAACAGCCTACCGGCTGTTAAGAATTGTGGAAGTTGAAGTCCAAAACACCTGGAGGGCCCAAGTTTGCCCATGCCTGGTACAGACTGTATGCATTCATATCAACTCATGACAAAAGCAAAATGAGATGAATACCGCATGAAAGCAATGCCTCATCTCTCAGCAATTAAGAAGCACGTCACTAATTCCGAGGCCTAAATCCAGTTACTAATCTCAGGTTGAGTAGACACATTGAATCAATGGGATTTACATGAATATTGACAAACCATTTCGCCAACTGAGCCTTCCATATTTTCCCAAATCTTCCAAATCAGCAATAAAGATCCAAAATGCCAATGTGAATGTATTTGACATCCCGTCGCCTTTTTATAGTCTTTTACAGACATTAAAATATGAAAAAACCTGAGTAACCAATCCTTAATTACATGTGAATAATGAAAGAATGATTGACGTGATGGTTTGCTATTGCCGTAGACTCTTAGTTAACCAAACGTCAAGCAACAGAACTCTCACGCATCCAACAAAAATGAAGAAATAATAAAGACTTTAAATAAAAATTGAACTGGAAGATACCTGGAAGTCAAAACAACCAATCATTTTTCTATGTAACATCGTTTCTCTATCCTGATAATTTTAACCTATGTTTATATTTCAATTTCTTCTTCGCCTATGCGCTATATATATATATATATATATATATATATATATATATATATATATACATACACATATATATATACAGTAGAGTCTCACTTATCCAAGCTAAACGGGCCGGCAGAAGCTTGGATAAGCGAATATCTTGGATAATAAGGAGGGATTAAGGAAAAGCCTATTAAACATCAAATTAAGTTATGATTTTACAAATTAAGCACCAAAACATCATGTTATACAACAAATTTGATGGAAAAAGTAGTTCAATACGCAGTAATATTATGTTGTAATTGCTGTATTTACAAATTTAGCACCAAAATATCACGATATATTGAAAACATTGACTACAAAAATGGCTTGGATTATCCAGAGGCTTGGATAAGCGAGGCTTGGATTAGTGAGACTCTACTGTATATATATTCTTCTAAATACTGCAATTAAGTAACAATAACAACAATAACAAAAATTTTAATTAATTTTTTCCAGAATATACACAATTTAGTGTAGGTAATACACATAGCAAAATAGATAATCTAACTTGCAGTCTTAAATCTGTTCTATATATGTCCCTTTTTTCATATCTATATATTAATCTTTCTTTTTTCTCTTTTCTTTTTTCCTTTTTGCTTTTCCTTTTTCTTCTTTATTGCTATTATATTATTACTGTATTATAAAAGAAATCTTAATAAAAAGTATTTTTAAAAAATATTGAAATGCATGTACAATACAGGGAAACTGTGCTGTTGAAAACTTTTCAGGGCCAGCTAACACCTCCCAACAAAGGATTCCCCCAGGCAGGAAGCAGCCAGACTTTGAAGCTGCAAGGCCATTTAATGCTGATCAAGGTGGCCAACTGCACCATTCACACTTGCCTCAAATAGACAAGAGTTCTTTCTCCCAACCTGGGCTTTCCACAGGTATATAAACCCAACTTGCCTAGTTTCCAACAAACCTCACAAAACCTCTGAGGATGCCTGCCATAGATGTGGGTGAAACGTCAGGAGAAAATGCTTCTGGAACATGGCCATACAGCCCAGATAGCTCACAGCAACCCAGTATTTCTAAATACCTAGTGAGATATCTTGGACACAGAATCCATTCATTTATATTTCATACACACCTTATACACACACACACATAACCTGAAGGTAATTTTATACAATATTTCAAAATAATTTTGTACTTGAAACAAAGTTAGTGAACAATTTTGGAATATTTCCGATTTCTGGATAAGGGATGCTCAAACTGGATATTTTACTTCCATGATTATGTTGCAGATAGACCTCCAAGAGATAGTATTTACGTAGTTCAGGGCTGAAATCATTGGCACAAGAGGAACACTATTATTATTCTTATTCTTATTCTTATTCTTCTTCTTATTATTATTACACAACCTCTGAGGATGCCTGCCATAGATGTGGGTATAGTATTTACGTAGTTCAGGGCTGAAATCATTGACACAAGAGGAACACTATTATTATTATTATTATTATTATTATTATTATTATTATTATTATTATTATTATTATTATTATTATTATTATTACACACAACCTCTGAGGACGCCTGCCATAGATGTGGGTGAAACGTCAGGAGAGAATGCTTTTGGAACATGGTCATACAGCCTGGAAGACTCACAGCAACCCTATTGTTAAGTTTGCTTTTAATTACTGTATTTCAATATGAATATCAAGTCAATACAGATCTTATGGTATGGTATGGTATTGTATGGAATATAGTATTAATTAGGCTTATTTAAATAGTGACTCTCAAGCAACCAGAAACTATATTTCTCCAGTATCTTCCAATGCCCATGAATGCCGGTTAACTGAGAGTCTACTGTATTATTATTACATCATCATCATGGTCATTGTTGTTGTGATCGTGGTGGTGGTTGTTATTACATGTACAGTAGAGTCTCATCCAACATAAATGGGCCGGCAGAACGTTGGATAAGTGAATATGTTGGATAATAAGGAGAGATTAAGAAAAAGCCTATTAAACATCAAAATAGGTTATGATTTTACAAATTAAACACCAAAACATCATGTTATACAACAAATTTGACAGAAAAAGTAGTTCATTACACATTAATGTTATGTAGTAATTACTGTATTTACGAATTTAGCACCAAAATATCACAATGCATTGAAAACATTGACTACAAAAATGCGTTGGATAATCCAGAATGTTGGATAAGCGAGTGTTGGATAAGTGAGACTCTACTGTATATGGAATATAGTATTAATTAAACTTATTTTAAATACAGTAGAGTCTCACTTATCCAAGCCTCTGGATAATCCAAGCCATTTCTGTAGTCAATGTTTTCAATATATCGTGATATTTTGGTGCTAAATTTGTAAATACAGTAATTACAACATAACATTACTGCGTATTGAACTACTTTTTCTGTCAAATTTGTTGTATAAGATGAAGTTTTGGTGCTTAATTTGTAAAATCATAACCTATTTTGATGTTTAATAAGCTTTTCCTTAATCCCTCCTTATTATCCAATATATTCGCTTATCCAAGCTTCTGCCGGCCCGTTTATGTTGGATAAGTGAGACTCTACAGTATTTCAATATGAATATCAAGTTAATGAAGAGTTTATGTTATGGTACTGTATGGAATATAGTATTAATTAGACTTATTTTAAATAGTAACTCTCAAGCAACCAGAAACTATATTTATCCAGTATCTTCCAATGCCTATGGATGCCGGTTAACTGAGAATCTACTGTATTATTACATCATCATTATGGTCATTGTTGTTGTGATCGTGGTGGTGGTTGTTATTACATGTATACGATCACTTGTTCCCCAATATTAGGAGTCAAAGCAGCTTAGAAACATTAAAATCAATACACTTAAAAGTGATAAAAAGTAATACACAAAGTGATAAATAAAAACATGCAGAAGAGTATTATTAAAATGCGAATAAATTGTCCACGAAATTAAAACCAATCCAAAGGAATCCAAAACAGCACTTTTTTCCAAATCCTGGCAGTCAATTTCTTAATGGACTGATTGAACACAAATGTTTAGATACATCAGATAAGTGACCCTAGAAGCCAAAGCTAATACAGAAACACAAACAAGGAGGATAGGTAGAGATGTAAATACTTACACAAAACTGCCTCATGGTTTTTGTGCGCAAGGATGGGAAACCTGGTCCTCCTTTTCCAAGGCAAGGGTCCCAGCGGTGAATGGAAAGGTACGTGAGCACAAAGAGAGCAAGAGCGCAATGGCTGCCCCGCGCAACTGCCAATCAAAGGCTTCTCAAAGGGACTGCGCACCGAGCTGCCAGGGTTAATCAGGACTGTGTTGCTAACATTAGCCGGCAAAGCCACCTAATCGCTT
The DNA here is from genome assembly GCF_035594765.1 of Anolis carolinensis. NCBI lineage: Eukaryota > Metazoa > Chordata > Lepidosauria > Squamata > Anolidae > Anolis > Anolis carolinensis. Next base: position 5,950,731 of record NC_085841.1, read on the forward strand.
GGACAAGGCCTTCAAATCCACCTGCGGCTTTGGGCATAGCTGATTTTCCGGCTCCTCCCCAAGAACACACTTTGTGTTCTTAAATCTAGCATAGGCATGGGCAAACTTGGGCCCTCCAGGTGTTTTGGACTGCAACTCCCACAATTCCTAACAGCCGGTAGGCTGTTAGGAATTGTGGGAGTTGCAGTCCAAAACACCTGGAGGGCCCAAGTTTGCCCATGCCCGATCTAGCAGGACAATTCTTAATTCACCAGCTTATCAAAAGGAGAAATTTTCCAGTTGTAGGACACTTCAGCCTCTCTTCAAGTATGGAGAGGCACGGACCTCATCCCATGATCCAGGGTTGAAAAGAGGCAGAAATGTCCTGAAAGAATTGCCTTATTCAAAATGAAAACGCTACCTAAAGTAAGTTTCTTATTTAGAATGACACCCCTCAAAATATCAGAAATTGAATTGAACAAATGGCAACAATTAACAAACAAATTTTGTAACAATGGGAAAAAAACCCAGAATAAACAAATGCTATTGGTACAAACCACAAAAGGAAGGAGGACTAAGATTACCTGAAATCAAAAGTTATTATGAAGCAAACCAGTTGAGGCATGTGGTAGAAGGGATGCTAAATAAAGTGGATATAGACTGGATGGAAACAATTACTAAAGATATAGAAATGAGATTAGAAAATATATTTTTAAAGGAATATTCAAAAAAAGGAAATCAACCAAATGGGAAATGTATTATTTAAAAACGTATTAATAATATGGAATAAATATAAATGCCACCTCATTAAAGAGAATTCCAAAATAATGCTAGTGATAATGGGAAAGAAATTCCCTAAAATTCCCTAACATTAAGGAGAGAAGATGGGAATCAACCCCCACCAAAAGAAATGAGGTTCTGGTTGGACTCTAAAGAAATGGACTCCAGTGATGGGGGAAGGAAAAGATTTAATTATATGAATTGTAAAGATTTTTCTTTTCTTTGTAACAAAATGAATAGTAATGTAATAAAAATTTATTTTAAAAAAATGTCCTGAAAGGAGGAAACTCTTATCCAGCTATCCTGTTCAGAGCTCCTACCTCTTATCACATTTTACTCACACCTTTACAACAGAAAGACAGGTGTGATGTAAACATCAAAGTTTCCTGTCCTGTTTCATTGACCAACCAGTATCTTGTAGCCTATGGAGTTTGATGCAGAACAATAGGATCCCATGGAAAGCAATGGTTTTAACCTGGATCACTGCCTCTTGTATCTTCTGGGGTTTCGATACTGATCAATAGGATCCCATGGTAAGCAATGGTTTTAACCTGGATCACTGCCTCTTGTATCTTCTGGGGTTTCAATACTGATCAATAGGATCCCATGGCAAGCAATGGTTTTAACCTGGATCACTGCCTCTTGTATCTTCTGGGATTTCGATACTGATCAATAGGATCCCATGGTAAGCAATGGTTTTAACCTGGATCACTGCCTCTTGTATCTTCTGGGGTTTCGATACTCATCAATAGGATCCCATGGAAAGCAATGGTTTTAACCTGGATCTCTGCCTCTTGTATCTTCTGGGGTTTCGATGCTGATCAATAGGATCCCATGGAAAGCAATGGTTTTAACCTGGATCACTGCCTCTTGTATCTTCTGGGGTTTTGATGCTGATCAATAGGATCCCATGGAAAGCAATGATTTTAACCTGGATCACTACCTCTTGTATCTTTTGGGGTCTGATACAGATCAATAGGATCCCAAGGAAAGCTATAGTTTTAACCTAGATCACTGCATCTTGTATCCTCTGGGGTTTGGGGTTTGGGGCTGAACCCCAATTTTTACTCCATGCACTTTGGCCCAGTTCGTTCTCGTTTAACTTTTGTACTGTTTTTTATATTATGTTTTATCATGCTACTGTTACTATTTTATTGTTTTACTATGTTAGTCGTGTAACATAGTAAAACAATAAAATAGTAACAGTAGCATGATAAAACATAATTGTTTTATTGTAATTGTTTGCACTTGGCCCCATGTTAGCCGCCCCAGTGAGATGGAGGCGGGATACAAAAATAAAGTTATTATTATTCTTATTTTATTATGTCACAGCAAACAAGATAGATATGCTGGATTTTGTATCACAAAATCACAAATCGAACACTTCCCAAGTGTCTAGGCCTGTGTGATGTATTTTCAGATTATGCGTGCAGATCCCAGTAGGGTGGCCTTTTGCAGATGACAGATTGTAATTTTGTCAATGTCTATTGTTTCCAAATGCTGGCTGAGATCTTTTGGCATGGCACCCAGTGTGCCCATCACCACCGGGACCACCTGCACTGGTTTCTGCCAGAGTCTTTGCAGTTCAATCTTGAGGTCCTGATAGCGGCTGAGTTTTTCCTGTTGTTTTTCGTCAATGCGACTGTCACCTGGGATGGCGACATCAATGATCCAAACATTTTTCTTTTCCACAACTGTGATGTCTGGTGTGTTGTGTTCCAGAACTTTGTCAGTCTGGATTCGGAAGTCCCACAGTATCTTTGCGTGCTCATTTTCCAATCCTTTTGCAGGTTTGTGATCCCACCAGTTCTTTACTGCTGGGAGGTGGTACTTGAGGCATACGTTCCAATGGATCATTTGGACCACATGGTTGTGCCTCTGTTTGTAGTCTGTCTGTGCGATTTTCTTACAGCAGCTGAGGATATGATCAATGGTTTTGTCGGTTTCCTTGCAGAGTCTGCATTTTGGGTCATTAGCTAATTTTTGATCTTGGCCTTAATTGCATTTGTTCTGATGGCTTGCTCCTGGGCTATTATTATTATTATTATTATTATTATTATTATTATTATTATTATTACAATTTTTCCCATGGAAAGATGTGGTTTTAAAATGGTGTCCATCTCCTTTAATGTAAGGAGCTTTGGGCAAAACAAGGGATCTCTTGGTTTTTGGATATTGTTATTTCTCCTGATTAAAAACAAAAAAAGTAATACTGATCTTGTGATGAATGTATTGCCAGCTCTCAAGTTTCTACATGTGAATGTGATAAGGAGGCAGAACAGGAAACAGGACTGCTGTCAATATTAGAGGGGTGATTCTTTACGCTAAAAGGACGATCACCCATGCTTTCCCCTCTCAATGTGATGAAGTCATAAGTGAAGTGATTTACAAGGAAGACACAATCAAAGCACTCCTAGTAGACAGTCATCCAGATGCCTATTGTTCATTAATGCATATCCTATGTGTATCTGCAGGTGAAAAGGATCTAGAAATCTTAGACACAACCTCAATGTGAACCAACAGTATGATGCAGCAGCTAAGAAAGCAAAAGCAATTCTAGGATGTGTCAATAAAATCTAGTATCTAGATTGAGGGAAGTAATAACTCCACTCGATTCTGCTTTGGTCAAACCTCACCTGGAATAACTCTCTGTCCAGTTTTGGGCATCACAATTCAAGGATATTCACAAACTGGAATGTGTTCAGAGAAACAGGGTTGTTGTATGTTTTCCAGGCTGTATGGCCATGTTCTAGAAGTATTCTCTCCTGACGTTTCGCCCACATCTATGGCAGGCATCCTCAGAGGTTGTGAGGTAACCTCTGAGGATGCCTGCCATAGATGTGGGCGAAACATCAGGAGAGAATACTTCTGGAACATAGCCATACAGCCCAGAAAACACAACAACCCTGTGATCCCGGCCATGAAAGCCTTCGACAAGACATTGTTCAGAGAAAGGCAACCAAAATGATTGAAGGTTTGGAAGCCACGTATCCCTAGGATGAGTGGCTTAGGGAGCTGGGTATATTTAGCTTGGAGGAGAAGGTCAAGAAGGGACACGAGAAACATGTTTAAATATTTGGAAGGAGGTCATGTTGAGGAGGGAGCAAGCTTGCTTTCTTCTGCTCCAGAGACAATGCCACGGAGCTACAGATTCAAACTGCAAGAAAAGGCATTCTACCTAAACATGATGAAGAACTTTGTAAGGGTGAAAGCTGTAGAACAGCAATAATAACAACAAAATAGCGGAATATGCTGCTGCCTTGGAGTGTGGTCTCTCTTACTTCCACCTAGTAGGTCTGGAGAGAAGGGACAAAGCTACAAAACTGACACACAGTCCTGCTGAAGTTCCCCATCATAATCCATATGGAATCCATAATCCACCAGGTCAGATGCTAGGCAAGAGAAGCAGATGATCTCATGGGTTCATTCCAGCTAAAGTAGACTTGTTTTATCCATTGCTGAATGTTGAGTCATGATTTCTGCAAATCCCACTGACTCAGTGGTTCTACTTGGGTTGGAAGAAAGAGCCATGGGTCCACATCAAACATAGCGACTGAATTCAGCTTTGGAATCCATCAGATTACCAGATATATTACCAGATTACCGCAGGGTTCTGTCCTGGGCCCGGTTCTGTTCAACATCTTTATTAACGACTTAGACGAAGGGTTAGAAGGCACGATCATCAAGTTAGCAGACGACACAAAACTGGGAGGGATAGCTAACACTCCAGAAGACAGGAGCAGAATTCAAAACGATCTTGACAGACTAGAGAGATGGGCCGAAACTAACAAAATGAAGTTCAACAGGGACAAATGCAAGATACTTCACTTCGGCAGAAAAAATGGAATGCAAAGATATAGAATGGGGGACACCTGGCTTGTCAGCAGTATATGTGAAAAAGATCTTGGAGTCCTTGTGGACAACAAGTTAAATATGAGCCAGCAATGTGATGCGGCTGCTAAGAAAGCCAACGGGATTCTGTCCTGCATCAATAGGGGAATAGCGTCTAGATCCAGGGAAGTCATGATCCCCTCTATTCTGCCTTGGTCAGACCACACCTGGAATACTGTGTCCAATTCTGGGCACCACAGTTGAAGGGAGATGTTGACAAGCTGGAAAGCGTCCAGAGGAGGGCGACTAAAAGGATCAAAGGTCTGGAGAACACGCCCTATGAGGAGCGGCTCAAAGAACTGGGCATGTTTAGCCTGCAGAAGAGAAGGCTGAGAGGAGACATGATCGCCATGTACAAATATGTGAGGGGAAGTCATAGGGAGGAGGGAGGGAGCTTGTTTTCTGCTGCCCTGCAGACTAGGACGCAAGGGAACAATGGCTTCAAACTACAGGAAAGGAGATTCCACCTGAACATTAGGAAGAACTTCCTCACTGTGAGAAGGGCTGTTCGACAGTGGAACTCTCTCCCCCGGGCCGTGGTGGAGGCTCTTTCTTTGGAGGCTTTTAAACAGAGGCTGGATGGCAATCTGTCGGGGGTGCTTTGAATGAGATTTCCTGCTTCTTGGCAGAATGGGATTGGACTGGATGGCCCATGAGGTCTCTTCCAACTCTACTATTCTATGATTCTATTCTCTGATTCTATGATATATCCATAGCTTGGGAAGGTAACTTTTGGGGATGCCAACTCTCCACTAGTCATACTGGCTGCAGGATTTTGGAAGTTCTCATCCTCAAATGTTACTTTCAGAATCTTTTCTCTAGAAAGTTACATAGGAGAGTCCACCAAGAACACACCATGGCAGCAGCTGAATCACATAGACAATGTAGCTCCAAGAGATCGATTCTGTAGGTAAACTGGATTGAGCACATTTTTATGCCTTGTCTGCAATCCCAGATCTTCCCAATCATCTGTAGAAAGAGATATGATGTTATGATCTGTAGGTGGAGATATGCTGCACAAATACTGTGGAACTCTCATAAAGAATAGGACATTATGGGACACATGTAAATGGCTGGGTGCAGTTTTTCAGTCCACAGTGTGAAACTATAATGTGCAATGTACAGTGCAGAAGGATACTGTATGGTATGGTATACACAACTCTGCTTCTGCTGCTGTCTCTGTGCTATGATGAATCATTTGCCCCGCATATGTAGCACAACTTGGGCATGCGAATACCCCAGAGAACAGGATCAGAATCCAAAATAACCTCAACAGAAAATTGGGCCAAAACTAAGAAAATAAATTTCAACAGGGAGGAATGTACAGTATTACATTTAGGCAGAAAGAAATGGAATGCATAGATATAGGATGGGTAATACCTGGCTGGAAAAGAGTACATGCAAAACGATCTAGGAGTCACAGTAGACCACAAGCTGAATATGAGTCAACAGTGTAATGTGGCAGCTATGAGGGTTGAATGAAAAGTAATGCCTCCACTTTCATTACTTTGGTTTGGATGGGAATATTTTAAAAAATCAAACACAGAAATAATCCTTAGAAGGTGCTCTTTAACTACCACTATTCACTTTTCCACATCATCACCAGACAATTGGATACATTTCTTCCAACAATGAACAAGTTTTCTGAAGCTGTCACAGAAGTCGACACTGTTTCCACAACCGGATCTCACAGGACCCATTGTGCACAGATCTTCCGATAGACAAGCAAAGCAATAATGTGACCCACACGTTCTTGTGAAATGCCCATTATGCTTGAAATTTCTCTCTGAGTGATACAACAATCGTCCTGAATCAATGTGTCAATCTTATTGCTTGTGAAACTCGGTGGTTGCTGTCACAGGACGTCCAACTCTTTGTTTGTCACACAAGTCAGATGTTCCCACCTCAACATCTTTAAACTTACTCGCCCAATGACGCACAGGACTCTCATCAACACAATCACCATAAATAGCTTGCATCCTCTGATGAATCTCCTTTGGGGTGACACCTTTTGCTGTCAAGAATTCAATGGCTGCATGTTGCTTAAGTCACATCGACCAACCGTCTGCGCAGGGCTCCATACTTTGCACTTTAACAACACAACCGTTCAATGCTAAGGCTTCCCGCCAAATGGAACTGTAGAGGAGAGTCCACTGAACAAGCTAGGACTTGCCACAGACCATCTGTTGAGGAGTTATGAAGGTGGAGGCATTACTTTTCATTCAACCCTCATAAAAAAGCCAATGCAATTCTAGGCTGCACCAATAGTAGTATAGTATCTAGATTGAGGGAAGTCATAGTCCCACCTTCTTCTGCTTTGGTCAGACCTCACCTGGAATAACCCTGTGTCCAGTTCTGGGCAAAGCAATCCAAGAAGGAGATGGATCCAATGGAACATTGGGTTGTTGTGAGTTTTCTGGGCTGTATGACCATGTTCCAGAAGCATTCTCTCCTCTGGAGCATTGTTCAGAGAAGGGTGGCCAAAATAATGAAAGGTTTAGAAGTCAAGCCTTGTGAGGAGCAGCTTAGGGAGCTGGGCATGTTTAGCTTGGAGAAAAGGAAGGTAAGAGGGAACATAATAAACATGTTTAAATGTTTTAAAGGATGTCAATTGAAAAAGGGATAGACTTGCTTTCAGCTGCTCTAGAGATTAGATGGAGAAGTGGATTCAAACTGGATGTAAAGTGATTCCACCTGAATATTAAGAAGAAGGGTGGACCTTAATAAAACCAAAAAGGTCTCTTAAGGTTCAGGGGCTTAAGGTTCAGGAGCTTATTAGCACTGTTCGTAACAGAACAAAAACATTATTTTGTAACTTCTCTCTGAATGAACTGTATCTTTAACACACCAAACAGGATGGTTTTTTTTTGCCACGGAAAACGACATTATTGTGTCATCTTATTTATATAGTGATTCCTAAAATATCAAAGGGATACAATGACTCCACTGGGGTTTGGTTCCAGGGTCTCCCATAGATACCAAAATCTGTGCATTTCCAAGCCCCATTGTATACAATGATATAGTCAAATGGTATATATACTATCTATAAAAACTAGCAAAACCAAAATGTGATTTTTTTGCAATTTTTAAAAAACATTTTCAAGCCTTGGTTGGTTCAATTTGCGGATGTAGAATCCACAGATACAGAATGTAGGCTGCGTTCAATCTGTATAGGTTATAGTTATCATTAAAAAAATCTGAAAATATTATTTTGTTTCCTCTCAAAATTAGGGAATGGGTCACTCCCTACAACTTCAAAAGTTCAAGAAGCATGGCATTACTCATTTCAGTCCTACAGTAGAGTCTCACTTATCCAACACTTGCTTATCCAACGTTCTGGATTATCCAACGCATTTTTTGTAGTCAATGTTTTTAATATATCATAATATTTTGGCGCTAAATTCATAAATACAGTAATTACTACATAGCATTACTGTGTATTGAACTACTTTTCTGTCAAATTTGTTGTAAAACATGATGTTTTGGTGCTTAATTTGTAAAATCATAACCTAATTTGGTGTTTAATAGGCTTTTCCTTAATCCCTCCTTATTATCTAACATATTCGCTTATCCAACATTCTGGATTATCCAATGCATTTTTGTAGTCAATGTTTTTAATATATCATGATATTTTGGTGCTAAATTCGTAAATACAGTAATTACTACATAGCAATACTGTGTATTGAACTACTTTTCTGTAAAAATTTGTTGTATAACATGATGTTTTGGTGCTTAATTTGTAAAATCATAACCTAATTTGGTGTTTAATAGGCTTTTCCTTAATCTCTCCTTATTATCCAACGTATTTGCTTATCCAACGTTCTGCTGTCCCGTTTATGTTGGATAAGTGAGACTCTACTGTAGTTTGATTGTGTTTTGTTATATTACCCTTGTAGCTCCACGAGAATAAATATAGCCTAGTAAGAAGAAATGCATAAACTGGGTCTTGCCCAGTTCCCAAAATATTTCCAAACAGCCTTTCTGCCTGTGCCATAGAGACCCGTCTCAATTTGCAAAGGTCTCCAAGATCCAGACTTCAGGGTATGTTTGATTCTTTGGGGATAATCTCAGCCAAGTTATGAGAGCGTTTTAGCTCTGCCTTCGCCTCTTGACCACACCAGGCTAAGAGGAGGTGTTGTGTAAAAGTTTAATGCGATCACGCGGCCCAGGTTTGGCCTGTCCTTATTTTATCCCATAGCCAAGCGCTTTCAAGCTGTAAATAACTTTCATTCTGCTGGATTGCTCTGGTTATACTTTCAGCCTCCATTCCTTCCCTCGCTCTTTATATATGGTTAGAGAGTTGGACTATGACTCTGGCTTCATTCCCCATTCAGCCATGGAAACGCACTGGCAAGTCACACACTCTCAGCCCCAGAAAACCCAATGAAACAGTTTCAAACCAGGAACAGATTTCCTTACGGCCATCTGTCAGGAGTGATTTGATGGTGTACTATGATTTCTGTTCCTGGGTGATAAATGTCATTTCCTAATTGGTTCTGTCATAGAAACATGGCAAAATTTTATGACACTGCCTGAACTTTGTCTTTGCACAATGGTGCTAAAATAGCACATTATGGTTTCCTGGGACACTGTCCACCAATTTAACAAAGTTTCAGCCACAAGAACAAAGTTTCTGTAGTAGAACAATGACTTTCAAAGTAAAGACAACCCAATGAAAAATTAAATAAGACTTTCAAACCAGGAACAGATTTCTGCAATTATTAAAAAATGGTTTATTATAAAAGCTATGAAAATTCGCCAAAACTCAGAGGATAAGGGAAACGTTCTGAATTTTGGGGAGCTAGCAGTGTTAAATGTGTTCTACCACTGTACCAAATTTGAAGAGGATAGCTCAAAAAATGAGGGGGGGAGAGTCCTGTAAAGTGCCCTCCGGTGCTGTTTTTGGCCACTGTTCAAGTGCGTCCACCATTAATGAATTAATTACGAATATTCGTTAAGTTTCAAAACTTTTTAGGCCAAATTTCGGAAGTAGTTTCAGAAACAAAGCGCCAGCGCCCCCTACTTTAGAAGCAAGTTTTGAAGCATTTTTTTTCATGGATCGCACATGCCTAATGTTTACATGTGCCAGGATTGCTCATACGTCTTCTGGACAGAGGTTGGAAAGACTATTTCCAGAATCTCCAGTGGATGCATTCATGCTAGCTGAGGATTTTGGGGGTTATACTCTAAAACGAGCATAGGTTTCCCATGCTCTGTCTGCATGCCATATCTAGTATGGGCTGAAGAGGCTATTTGACATAGTGCTTAGCATCATGGGTCTATCCTGGGGAAGATCCAAGTTCAAATTCTCAGTTGTAGATGAGGTTAAGTCAGTCACAGTATCTCTGGTTATAGAATCATAGATAAAATAACTGCACAATATATTTATAGCTAAAGCAATTCAAATATTCAGCTGTGATGTCTCAGGGACCTTTGGCCCATGACCCCGCAGCCATCATAGATCAAACTGAAGAGGATATGGGTTTTTTCCCATCTCAGCAAGATTCTGTTCCATCCCAGATGTCCCCTTTTGACATTTTCGTGCCAAAGCAAAGTACGGACGCCCTTGAAACAGAGCCTGGTTCCCCGGAAAGTGTTGTGTTTGATAGGAAGTCCTTTCTCAAAACACATTGCTCCCATAAGGAGTTTCTGAGACAAAGCGCGAGATTAGTGGAGAGAGAAGATTGTAATTAAACGGTTTCCCTTGGGAAGTTTCGGGGAGGCAGGCATGTTGAAACAGCTACTTTCTCTGGGAACAATTGGGGAGTTAAACACCTGTTGGGGAGAGCTCTTGAACTTCCATAAAAGTTCTGCACTGAGCTCTCCCTATCGCGGTGTCAATGTGACTAATCAAAGAAGAACATCATCCTTCGTTTCCGAGCTCCTAAGCGGCCTTTCGGTGCGCTTACTCACAATTAGACCGGGAGTTGCGTTTTCACTCCTGTTCAAGTTTGGACTGCGTTTCAGATCCACCACGAATTACCTTGTCTAGCCTCAAATCCTTGTCTGGACTTACTTCAAGAATCTCCCGGTGAATCCTTGCTCTTCCCCCACTCAAACTTCCAAAGAGTTTGAGTGTGTTTCGGTTATTGGATTGTAGACTTTGGACTCTAATACTGGACATATAACTTCATTTATTTGGACTATTTTTGATCTTTCCTATAAGGACAATTGCTTGACTATATACTCTGCATTAGGCTTGAGCGATCCATGAAAAAATTGATTCTAAACTCGTTTCAAAAGTAGGGGGCGCCAGCGTTTCGTTTCTGATGTCATTTCCGAATTTTGCCCCCCAAAAAATTCGAAATTAATGAAAATTCGTTATTTTCTAAATTAATTCGTTAATGGCGGACGCGCATGCGCAGTGGCCAAAAAAAACAGCACGAGGGGAGATTTTACAGGACTCTCCCGCCCTCATTTTTTGAGTGATCTTCTTCAAACTTGGTACAGTGGTAGAACACATTTAACACTGATAGCTCACCAAAATTTGGAACGTTTCCCTTATCCTCTGATTTTTGGCGAATTTTCATAGCTTTTATAATAAACCATTTTTTAATAATTGCAGAAATCTGTTCCTGGTTTGAAAGTCTTATTTCCTGTTTCATTGGGTTGTCTTTACTGTGAAAGTCATTGTTCTACTTCAGAAACTTTGTTTTTGTGGCTGAAACTTTGTTAAATTGGTGGACCAAACCATAATATGTTCCATCCATGTCGCTTGCACAAAGTTCAGGCAGTGTCATAGATTTTGCCATGTTTCTATGACAGAACCAATTAGGAAATGACATTTATCACCCAGGAACAGAAATCATAGTACACCATCAAATCCTTCCTGACAGATGGCCATCAGCCTCTGAATAAGGAAATTAGTTCCTGGTTTGAAAGTGCTATTTCCTGTTCCATTGGCTTTTCTGGGCTGAGAGTGTGTGACTTGCCCAAGTGGGTGGCAGAGTGGGGAATCATGCCAGAATTGGAGTCCAAAATTCAAACCTCTTCCTCCCTCCTTCTCTCTAAACTTCTCATACCTTCCAAGAATTCACATACTGTATGAAAGTTTGGTCAAGATGGTCAGAGGAGGGCAACTAAAATGATCTAGGGTCTGGAGAACAAGCCCTATAAGGAGTGGCTTGAAGAACTGGGCATGTTTAGCCTGCAGAAAAGAAGGCTGAGAGGAGACATGATGTATAATATGTGAGGGGAAGTCATAGAGAGGAGGGAGCAAGCTTGTTTTCTGCTGCCCTGCAGACTAGGACGCGGAACAATGGCTTTAAACTACAGGAAAGGAGATTTCACCTGAACATTAGGAAGAACTTCCTCACTGTGAGCTGTTCAGCTGTGGAACTCTCTCCCCGGGCTGTGGTGGAGGTTTCTTCTTTGGAGGCTTTTAAGCAGAGGCTGGATGGCCATCTGTTGGGAGGGATTGGATGGTGTCTTCCTGCCTGGCAGAAGGGGTTGGGCTGGATGGCCCACGAGGTCTCTTCCAACTCTACTGTTCAATGACGCTATGATTCTAAGTGAGGACAAAAGGGGGTGGGGAATGTTAAGAGGAGAGAGGGCCTGGAACACCTGGGAATTGTAGTTTGCAAGTGGGCATAGTACTATTGGAGAAACGTTTGCTTCAGCCCAATGCTTTTATAAATGGTCAATATTCAGAGGCTTCCTTCTCCTGCATTTTGAAAGCTATTATGATGAAATTTGCCAGAATGGAAGCAAAAATTAAGTACTCTTAGCCTATCAAGTTTCATAATGTTTGACCCATCCACTGATTTTTGGGGATTTCTGAAGCAACATTTTTAAAAAATGTTAGCAGATCGATAGCCACGCCTCCCTGTCCTTCTTCCTTCCACTTTGATTGGCTTGCTAAGGCTTCTGGGAAATGGAGTTTTTTCTCTCGTTATGGCGAATTGCTTCATTAATGGTCAATATTCAGAGGCTTCGTTCTCCTGCATTATGAAAGCTATTATGATGAAATTTGCCAGAATTGAAGCAAAAATTAAGTACTCTTTGCCTATCAAGTTTCATAATGTTTGACCCATCCACTGATTTTTGGGGATTTTTGAAGCAACATTTTTTTTAAAATGCTAGCAGATCGATGTCCATGCCTCTCCCTCCCTCCCTCTTCCTCTCTGATTGACTGAGAGGCATGCCAACATGGCTTCTCCTCTCAGAGGGGCTACAGCTTCATCCGAAGACATCAGAAACAAACGAAAAAAGGTACTTTTATTATTCAAATTCGTAATATTTGTAAGGGCAGTGAGCAGATGGTTCAATATTAATTCAAAATTGCTTACGAAACGAATTTTTAACGAATTTAACGAAATAACGAAAAATTTGCTCTAGCCTTCTCTGCATGCTTTTGTTTTATTCTTTTATTGCTTTAATAAAGATATTAGATTGTTTATTGGCCTCCGTGTTGGTTTCCAGTGCTCACGCAGTCTAGGGGTGTTACATCAGCAGGCTTTCATCCATCGAATCCTAGAATTTGAAGAAACCCCAAAGGTCATCCAGTCCAACCTCCTGCCATGCAGGAAGACCCAATCAAAGCACTCCCAGCAGATAGACATTCAACCTCTGCTTAAAAATTCTCAAATATGACAGCCAGTGGTTCTGAAATTACTTGTAGTTCATTCATACCTAGAGACTTTAGTTTATCCAGATATTTTTGCACTGCCTCTTTACTTATTCTGTGCTGCATTTCCCCTCCTTCATCCTCTGCTTCATTATCCCCAAGTTGCTAATCTTTCAGGAGAAGACTGAGGCAAAGAAAGTGTTGAGCAGTTCTGACTTTTCTCTGTCCCTTATTGTTGTGACTCAGCTGGAGTCTCAGAGTGACTCTGATGGGGATTGTGGGATTCAGGTTTCAGATGTTCAAGATGATGGGGTTCAGGTTCAAGATGGCTCAGATAGGAATTATGGGATTCAGGTTCAGAGTGTCAGAATAGCAAACAAGAGAGAGGTCAGAGGCCAAAGAAATGCATTCATACTATGCAGGGAATATTAAAGGGTGCGCTGAGAGACAAACCTTTGTCAAAAGCAATGTCTCGTTTGGAGTAAAGAAGCAATCTCTTGCTTTCCTGGATTTCCTTGCAGTTTTGTGTATTCAAGTTCATGGGACCTTGTCATGCATTCATGTAACCTTGTTTTATGCCTAATATTTTCTTAGATTATTCCCTATAGCTTTGATTTTGCAACAATCTTTTGGAACTTTACTTTTGCTTTTAAGAACTATTTATTTCCTATCTTCTAATAAGCTACAAAAGACTGTAACCTGTGTGCAGCCTGGTGTATTTCGCAAGGTGAAGCTAACCTGAGGTGTGACACCTATTAGCATTTTACCATCCCCTGTAGAGTGGCCTTGTCATTCCTTGCTCTTCATTTTGCTAGGGACATAACCATGTCTTTAACTTTTCTTGCAAGCTTGAGCTCGTTCTGCGCTTTCTCTTTTCTAACTACATCTTTGCAATCTTTATTTTAGAATCACAGAATCATAGAATCCTTGAGTTGGAAGAGGCTTCATGGGCCATCCAGTCCAACCCTATTCTGCCAAGAAGTAAGAAAACTGCATTCAAAGCATCCCTGACAGATGGCCATCCTGCCTCTGCTTAAAAGCCTCCAAAGAAGGAGCCTCCACCACACTCCAGGGAAGAGAGTTCCAACGTTGAACAGTTCTTACAGTGAGGAATTTTTTTTCCTGATGTTCAGGTGGAATCTTCTTTCCTGTAGTTTGAAGCCATTGTTCCGCGTCCTAGTCTGCAGGGCAGCAGAAAACAAGCTTGCTCCCTCCTCCCTATGATTTCCTATCACATATTTACACATGGCTCTCATGTCTCCTCTCAGCCTTCTCTTCTGCAGGCTAAACATGCCCAGCTCTTTAAGCCGCTCCTCATAGGGCTTGTTTTCCAGACCCTTGATCAGGGTTCCTCAAACGTTTTAAGTGGTGGGCCGATTCACAGTCCCTCAGTCAGTTGGGGGGCCAGACTATGAAATAGTCCAAAATTAAGATTGTTGTTGTTGTGTGCCTTCAAGTCGTTTCAGACTTAGGTCAACCCGAAGTCTAAAGTTTAGGAGAGAGGCCAGGTCAATGACCTTGGAGGGCCACATCCGGCCCATGGGCCTTAGTTTGGGGACCCCTGATCTAGGTGATCTCATAAGACCATAGGTAAGCAAAGAGACCTCCAAAGACCATCTAGATGGTCTCATAAGACTATAGGTAAGGAAAGGGACCCTCAAAGACCATCTAGATGGTTTCATAAGACCATAGGTAAGCAAAGAGACCTCCAAGGACCATCTAGATGGGCTCATAAGACCATAGGTAAGGAAAGGGGCCCCCAAAGGCCATCTTTACAATCTCATAAAACCATAGGTAAGGAAAGGGACCCTCAAAGGCCATCTAGATGGTCTCATAGGACCATAGGTAGGGAAAGTGACCTCCAAAAGCCATCTAGATGGTCTCATAAGGCCGTAGCTAAGCAAAGAGACCTTCAAAAACCATCTAGACGATCTCATAAGACTATAGGTAAGCAAAAAGACCTCCAAAGACCAGGTAGACTTAGGTCAAGCCTAAGTCTAAAATTTAGGACAGGGGCTAGGTAGACGACCTTGGAGGGCCTTAGTTTCGGGACCCTTGCCCTTGATCATTTGAGTCGCCCTTTTCTGGACGCTTTCCAGCTTGTCAACATCTCCCTTCAATTGAGGTGCCCAGAACTGGACACAGTATTCCAGGTGTGGTCTGAACAAAGCAGAACAGAAGGGTAGCATGGCTTCTCTGAATCTAGGCACTATATTCCTATTTATGCAGGCCAAAATCCCATCGGCTTTTTTAGCCACCACATGACATGACTCATGTTTAACTTGTCCATAAAGGATCCAAGATCTTTTTCACATGTACTGCTATCGATCCAGGCATCCCCTATTCTGTACCTTTGCAATGTCGTTGTGTAAATACATCAGGAACCCAAATGCTTCAACAGTCCTCGTTACTTTTTGCCATCTCACTTTTGCATCTGCTTTTAAAATTTCCCAGTTTCCTCCTCCACCTTCACCCTGAGTTCAACACTCATATTGATTGCTGCAAACTGAGTTCAAAGTGCAACAGTATTAGCTAATTCAGCAGGAGTTAAGAACTTGTCCTTTCCAGTAGGCTCAGTGTGTGCCTTCACTGCAGAATGAATGCAGTTTGATATGACTTGAGCCGTCATGGCCCAATGCTATGAAACCCTGGGAGTTGTAGTTCTGCTGAAGCACCGGGACACTTTAGCAGACTTTATAAAACTGCAATTCCATTGAGAAGCCCATAAGTAAAGCATGACTGCCATAAACCTTTCTAGCTGGTACTCCCCAGCCATTGCTATTCAAAGGTAGACTGCCATTGTATTTGGAATTTCCATACAACCCTCCTTACTATAATACTAGGTAACACGATTTTTGTTCCTGGGTTATGAATGTCATTTTATAATTGACTCTGCCATAAAAACATTTAAAAATTCAGAAAATGTTCTCCGAATGGCAAAAAGACATCTCAAAGTTCATATGGCAAAAGAAAAAACCAAGGATTAAAATGAAAAACCTCTCAGATGATAGAGAAAGAGGTAGAATGAACCTCCCGGACTTACGGCTGTACCACGAAGCTTGTGCCCTAACATGGGCCAGAGATTGGCTATTCTTAAAAGAGAATAAAACATTACATTTAGAAGGTTTCAATCTCAATTCGGGTTGGCATCTATACATATGGGACACACCAGACAAAAATGAAAAGAAAACCTTTAAAAATCACTTTATAAGAGATCCATTAAATAGGATTTGGGAGAAATACAAGAAAAGAATGTTCCCAAAAACACCAATGTGGCTATCGCCTTTAGAAACAATTCAGAAGAATTACCAAAGAAACTCGAATTGCCCAACATATGAAGACATTTTAATAAGAAATGATAATGAATACATCTTAAAATCACAAGAAGAGATACTTAAATCATTTAAGCAATTAACATGGCTCAACTTTAGACAACTAAAGGCACAATACAATAAAGATTAAAAAAAAGGCTTTATGACAAAAGACTCAGAATGGGGAAAATATTAAAATCAGAAAACAAGTCAATTACAAAAATCTATAAAAAAATTACTGGAATAGAGCACTGAGACAGAACATGTCAAGGGCTGCATGACCCAATGGGCCAGAGATATTGGGAGACCCATAAATTTCGAGGAATGGGAAAAGATCTGGAAGAAAAACATTAAATCTACCTATGCCACCGATCTAAAAGAAAACCAATATAAGATGTTTTATAGATGGTACATCACCCCGAAAAAACTAGGACACATAAACAAAGATATAAATACAAAGTGTTGGAAATGCCAAGTTCACGGGGGAAATTTTTACCACATGTGGTGGTCTTGTATCGAATCAAAGATGTAATGGATCAAAATACATAAAGAATGCGAGAAAATAATGGAAAAGAAATTCAAAATGAGACCAGAACTATATCTTCTTGGTCTAACAAACATGAAGTTAAATAAAAACAAGGAAAAGAGAATTGTTTTTGCCAAAATATGGAGATCAACCCAGATACCAACTACAGCCCAATGGTTAACAAAGATATGGGAGATAAAGAATATGGACAGACTAACATTTTTGATGAGGAACCACCAAGGCAAACCAATAAAAGATACTGATTGGTCAAATCTGGAAGATTACATAAAACAAGTAAAGATACAGTTCAAGGTAGCGAAACAAGATCTAGGAAACCCAAGGAAGATTGAAACCATCAAATACAACAACCAAGAAAGAGAAAGCCCCTTCTCAAAAACTGTAACCATCCCACCACACAATTTAAGAACTACAAGAAGAAATTTTACCACATTTCTACTAACTAAATAAACTTACCTCACAGACCCTCCTCTTACCCTAACCCTTGCCCCCTCCCCTATATGTTTCTCCTCTCACTACTCTATAACCTCCACTTAAACTTATTAAGGGCCGGGCTGTGGCGCAGGCTGGTTAGCAGCCAGTTGCAATAAATCACTCTGACCAAGATTCATGAGTTCGAGGCCAGCCCGTGTCAGGGTGAGCACCCGACAATTAAAATAAAAAATAGCCCCTGCTCGTTGTTGATCTAAGCAACCCGAAAGATAGTTGCATCTATCAAGTAGGAAATTTAGGTACCACTTCTATGTGGGGAGGATAATTTACGACACCATAAAAATCATCCAGCCGCCGTTGGAATGAGGAAGTTGCCGTCGCAGTGGATGATGAAGCAGCTGCTCCCCCTGTGGCCGGAATCAAGCATTCCCTCTGGAAGCTGGAAGCTGGAGAAGGTTTAAATTGCCTCTGTGTCTGTCTCTGTCTCTGTTCTATGTTATATGGCATTGAATGTTTGCCTTATATGTGTACAATGTGATCCGCCCTGAGTCCCGTTGGGGGTGAGAAGGGAGGAATATAAATACTGTAAATAAATAAATAAATAAAACTTGCAGGAGGGACATTTTTCTCTAGTTTTTTAATGAATATCTCATAGGGTCACAACTAATTCAACCTAGCTTGTGTCAGCCACAAAAACAATGTTTCGGGAGTAGAACAACTACTTTCAAAATAAGTCCCACACAATTAAACAAGAAACAACACTTTCAATTCAGAAACAGAAAAACTTTCTAATTTTCTTACATAGTGTTGCCATGGTGAGACCTCAACTCCACGAATTGTCTAGTCACCTATTGAAGTCATCCCTGCTTATGTGCTGAAGCCTTAAGCCATATTGTCGTGCCGTGTTTGCTTGTAATTAGGGCAAACATTGCACTGCAATGTGGCTTAAGGCTTTGGCACTAGTCCAAGGAAAACTAAACCCCTGGAACCACTCGCTGCTTATAAAAGCGAGGAACATATAACCCAGGCATGGACAAATTTGGGCCCTCCAGGTGTTTTGGACTTCAACTCCCACAATTCCTAACAGCCTTACTTTTCTCTTACTTTTATAAGAGAAAGCATATTGAGTAGTTTTCATAAAGACGAGGAACCGTGATTTGTTATTGATCTATAAATATAACAACGACAACAACAATTAACAGTACAGGCAATCCCTGAGTTATAAACATCCGACTTATAAATAACTCCTAGTGAAGAACGGGGATGAGGCAACAGAAGTTATAGAAATCTAGGAAGAGAAATTTACTTCTTGAAAGAGTTATTACCATGGGGAAAAGGTATCTCCATTGAAGCTTTATCACCAATCCTTGTTTGTTTGTATCCTGGGGACTGCCTGTATTCCGCTTGTGCATTCTGTCCCTATTTACTGTATATACTCGAGTATAAGGCTAGATTTTCAGCCCTTTTTTTAAGACTGAAAAAGCCCCCCGCGGCTTATACTCGGGTGAGGGTCCTGGTTGGCTTATATTTGGGTCAGCTTATACTCGAGAATATATGGTACATTTATTATTTTTCTCTATTATTGTTGGTATTATTACATTTATTATTTTTCTCTATTATTATTGATATTATTACATTTATTATTTTTCTCTATTATTGGTATTATTACATTTATTTTTTTTTCTATTATTGTTGCTACTATTACATTTATTTTACTCTATTTATTATTATTATTAATACATTTATTATTTCATTCTGATCTTATTATTATTATTACATTTATTATTTTACTCTATTTATTAATACATGTATTATTTTTCTGTATTTATTATTATTACATTTATTATTTTTCTCTATTATTATTGGTATTATTACATTTATTATTTTTCTCTATTATTGTTGCTACTATTACATTTATTTTACTCTATTTTTATTATTATTAATGCATTTATTATTTTACTCTATTTATTAATACATGTATTATTTTCCTGTATTTATTATTATTACATTTATTATTTTTCTCTATTATTATTGGTATTAATACATTTATTATTTTTCTCTATTATTGTTGCTACTATTATATTTATTTTACCCTATTTTTATTATTATTAATAATACATTTATTATTTCATTCTGATATTATTATTATTATATTTATTATTTAACTCTATTTATTATTACATGTATTATTTTCCTGTATTTATTATTACATTTATTATTTTTCTCTATTATTGTTGGTATTATTACATTTATTATTTTTCTCTATTATTGTTGTTACTATTACATTTATTTTACTCTATTTTTTATTATTATTAATACATTTATTATTTCACTCTGATTTTATTATTATTACATGTATTATTTACCTGTATTTATTATTATTACATTTATTATTTTTCTCTATTATTGTTGCTACTATTACATTTATCTTACTCTATTTATTATTATTATTAATACATTTATTATTTCACTCTGATCTTATTATTATTATTATTATTATTACATTTATTATTTTACTCTATTACTGTTGCTACTATTACATTTATTTTATTTTTATTATTATTAATAATACATTTATTATTTCACTCTGATCTTATTATTATTATATTTATTATTTTACTCTATTTATTATTACATGTATTATTTTCCTGTATTATTATTATTATTATTATTATTATTACATGTATTATTTTACTCTATTATTATTAAAATGATACATAAGCACATTGGCATTGAAGAAGATGGGAATAATGATTTGATCAGAGTTGGACAGTCATATCTTAAATTACAGTTTGATGTAAAGATTCAAAAACATTTAACCTACTGATGCCTCAATTAATGTAATTTTATTGGTATCTATTTTTATTTCTGAAATTTACCACCCTCGGCTTATACTGGAGTCATTGTTTTCCCAGTTTTTTTGTGGTAAAATTAGGTGCCCCGGCTGATATTCGGGTTGGCTTATACTTGAGTATATACAGTAAGTTTACTCCCCAAAATCACGCATTTTTTCCATATTTCGAAAGAATAAAGTTTTAAGAAAACAAAACAAAGTAAAATGTGGATGAGACCAAAAACCAACAAACACATCCATCCAGGCTGGTATTTCTGAACTTGCAAATGTTAAGGTTAGAATCCACAAGGATTCAATTATCCAAAACTGATAAATGCCAAAAAATGGCACCTTAATTTTAATACGGGTAACCTATTGTGTTATAGTAGTTGGAGCACCACAGCTCCACAGTCTAGAAAACAAATGTGTTTTTATGTGCCTTCAATTCATTTCTGATGGGGATTGTGGATGATAGATGGAAACTCTTACATGTGCCCATGACCCAGAGACACATTGCAGAATTATGCAGCACTCAGCTTTGCAGAACAAATAACACAGGAACTTTTACTTAATTCAAGAGATCAACAGAACAACGGTATTTACAATAGTCCCTCTGATTGCTTATAGAAACCAGCAGTTATAGGCAATGTTTTCTTAGTCCATGAATCTGCTTCAGTGAAGACCAGCAGCAAATGAGGCCTCAGAAATAGTCAGGCCTCTCTGAGTACAGAGCCATCTTCTTTCCAGCCAGTACTGTATATACTCGAGTATAAGCCGACCTGAATATAAGCCAAGGCACCTAATTTTACCACAAAAAAACGGGATAACTTATTGACCCGAGTATATGTCAGAGTGGCTTTGCTAGGCACACGCAGCAGAAGTCGCTGACGAGGAAGCTCTGGATAAATGACGACACTGCAGTCTTCAGTTTTCTATCAAAAGTTTACTTACGAACGGAAATCCACAAGACGATACACAGCTCTCACGCAGGCACACACGGGAAAAAACAGAGATAGGAAGTAGAGGGCTATTTATCTCATCCTCTGCTGTCTGATGCAATCCAAGTTTAACCCTTTACACACTGGCATAGTAAGCAGCACACAGTGTATGATGCAATCTCCAGCACACATTGCACCACCATGACTCAATTACATTTAAACAACTCTATATACAATCATTCCCACTTCAACAGTATAAGCCAAGGGTGGGAAATGAAGCAGCTACTGGTAAATTTCAAAATAAAAATAGATATAATAAAATTAATTGAGGCATCAATATGTTAAATAATGTATATACAGTAGAGTCTCACTTATCCAACATTCACTTATCCAATGTTCTGGATTATCCAACGCATTTTTGTAGTCAATGTTTTCAATACATCATGATATTTTGGTGCTAAATTCGTAAATACAGTAATTACAACGTAACATTACTGCGTATTGAACTACTTTTTCTATCAAATTTGTTGTATAACATGATGTTTTGGTGCTTAATTTGTAAAATCATAATCTAATTTGATGTTTAATAGGCTTCTCCTTAATCCCTCCTTGTTATCCAACATATTCGCTTATCCAACGTTCTGCCGGCCCGTTTATGTTGGATAAACTCTACTGTATATGGATACAGATATACAGGTACATGGATATATATGTATATAGGATTTGCAAAAACCTGCAAACATATGAGGGGAATATTCAAATATAAAATTAATGTATATAGATACAGATATATAAGCACATTGCAAACGCATGCAGGGAGTTAATGCCTATATATCTGTAGGAGAGTTTAACAAATATTTCAGAGGGAAACGCTTTTATAAGATTAATGGATATATATTTTTCTTCTTCCTGACTTGGAAGGGCGTTTTTCCCTTTTCAAAACATTCCCTTGGTTAAGAGCGAGGGAGGCTATGGAAAACACACTGATAAGGGAAGGTACGAGAGAAATATATCATATATTGCAAGCAATGGCCTCCTCGTTCTGTTGCCTGGCCTTGGCCTTGATCCTATTATAAGCCGAGGGAGGCTTTTTCAGCTCAAAAAAGGGCTGAAAAACTCAGCTTAGCTTCAAGTATATACGGTACTCAAAAGACTCACACACACAGAGAGAGAAACCTATTCAAACTGGTTCTCCAGCAGCAGGATAGCAACAGTTACAAACCAATTCCTCAGGGCCTTGCAAACTCCATGCATTTGATTTTCCCATTAAGACACATATAGTATCTTTGCAAACCCTGGCAATTTCCAACTGGCCAAGCAAGGATTCAAATCCCAGTCTCCAGAGTCTTTTGAAAAAACAAAAGAAAGGACTATGTTTTATTACAGGTGTTAAAAACAAGAAGCCTCTAAGGGGGAAAAAGGCCAACCATTCTCCAGTGATGCTCTTCTCATTCCTAGTTTCTTGGACAGAATCCTAATCTTTGTCAGTGGTTTTTGTCCCTTGTGCTGAAAAATATCTTTGCTCTCAGATCTCTCCTGCTGTCACTTGCCTGCTTCTGCTAGGAGTTAACATACCTGCTCCCCCAGAATCCACCTGTGGCTCATTATATCTGTTCAGCTGTGAACCATCCTATTGGGTCAGGGCTAAAGCACTTAATGCTCAAGGCTCCTGTCAATGGCAATCACAGCTAAGACGCTACATGGCAGGTCTGATTTGCAAGTGACATCTTTGTAGGGAAAACAACGAAGCGGGCAAAGCTATCTTTTGGACTATCATTGGACTACAGTTTGATCGTTTTTCGGGTATCACCAACTGGACTTTTGGACAATGAATGATTTGAATTCTTAATCAATAATCTAGGGACGCATATTCTGCAGTTTCATACTATGCCATCACACCCAGGCACCTTTTAAAGCTTTAAGATGTGCTTCTTCCTTTGCCCAGGTGAACTGCGAGGCCTTACTTAGAAGCTCTGGAAATCCCAGTAACCAAAGGCACTTCAAGTTGAACAATCAAACAAAATTTTATTTTCACAAAGTCCATGGCAGACTTGGCACACGTAGTTAAGGTTGCAAATATAAACAGTCAACTTATAAAACCTTGCAGATGTTCCTTTCTTGCTTTTCCCCTTTAGTTGCTGGTTTAACTTCCTCCAAAGGCAAAGAGATCCTGAGATCCTCTTTACCCTAGCCCTGAGCTATCAGAAAGAGCAGGTCTATAACTATCTAAGCTCCAAGCTAGTTTTTGAGGCAAAGTAGGTAGAACTTCCTCCAGTGGCAGAGAAATCCTGAGATATTCTCTGCCCCAGTGCTAAGCTACTAATTTTAGAAAGAGCAGGTCTTTCCCTATTTATGCTCAGCACTGGTTTTAAAGGAAGGTCAGATGGCTTTGTCAGAGTTGGCCTGGCTTGGCCAACAACCCATCTAAGTTCTTTCTTCTCCAGTCTAGAAGGCAAGAGGCTTCTCAGAGCCTTCTTTCCCCAGGAAAAGGGGCGGTCTCCAGAACAATAAGATACATTTGCAAGCTGCAAGCAGCAAAGACTTTGCTGAGCTGGCTACAAACTCTGCTAATGGCTAAACTATCAGGTTGCTACAGAATCTGCAACAGCCCTGGAAGAAATGCAAACAGGTGCTATTTTTGCAACTATGGGCAACTTGTAAAATCAAAACCCTGGGAGACGGAACACATACCACTTTAATTCCCATAGCTCAATGTTATGAGATGTTCTAGTTTGATGAGGTACCAACATGCTCTGGCAGAGAAGACTAGAGACTCCCAGGATGCTATGGCATTAAGTCATATCAGTTAAAGTGCTGTCAAACTGCATTAATTCTACAGTGGAGATGCACCCTTGGCCTCAACAAGCTATTGTTGGGAAATGCGGTATGTTCCTTGCAGTGTCACTTTTTGTAATTCTGCTATTGCGATCTTGGCAATTTCATTCTGATGCATTGTAATGTCCACTAATTTGGACACTCGGTTTCTTTCATCAGAGACACTGAAGCTCAATTTATAGGTCTCAGTAATACATTCCTTCTCTTTGTCTTTGATTCTGCTGCCCTTTTGCACACAAAATGGGAATAAGGCAAATTTGTTGTTGTTGTTGTTGTCAAGACATTTCCAAGTTATGGTGACCCTAAGTGATTTTCTTGGCAAGGTTTGCTCAGAGGGATTTGCTATTGACCTACTCTGAGGTTGAGAGAGTGTGACTTGTCCAAGATTAGGTTACCATGTATGAGCATGGTCTCCAGAACCCTTGTTCAATATGTCAATCACTATATCATGTTGTTTCTTTCCCAACAGCTTAGGAGGACCTGAATCTAAATAGTTGTCCTGATCTGAGCACACCTACTGAATCAACTGGATTTGTTTACCTCTCGTCTTGGCTATCAACAACAGATTTAGTCGATCTATTCTACAGTGGAGCTTCTGGTGGTTCAGTGGGTTAAACCACTGAGCTACAGAACTTGCTGACCGAAAGGTTGGTGGTTCGAATCCGGGGAGTGGGGTGAGCTCCTGCTGTTAGCCCCAGCTTCTGCCAACCTAGCAGTTCAAAAACATACAAATGTGGGAAGATCAATAGGTACCGCTCCAGCGGGAAGGTAGCGGCGCTCCATGTAGTCATGCCAGCTACATGACCTTGAAGGTGTCTACAGACAACGCCGGCTCTTCGTCTTAGAAATGGAGATGAGCACCAACACCCAGAGTCGGACACGACTAGACTTAATGTCAGGGGAAAACATTTACCTTTACTATTCTACAGTAGTTGCCATTATGTAACAGGATTCAACACAAATGCAACACAGATAAAACAGACAAAAGCCTACACTAAAATAAATTTAAATTATAGCAACCTCTTGTTATCCACTGAGGTTATCAAGACCCATGGATACTCATGGATACTCATACCTTAATGCATGCAATAGCAGAGTAAAACGGCACCCCATGTATATGACGGCAAGATCAAGATTTGTTTTAGGATTTTGAAGAATATTTTCAAGCTGTGGATGGTTGAATCCATAGATACAGAATATGAAGAGAAGGTCAAGATTATCACACTTGTTTTCTGCTGCTGCAGAAACTGGAACACAAACTAATGGATTCAATTATAGGGCAAGAAATTCTACCTAAATATTAGGAAGAATTTTTTGTTACTGCAAGAGTTCTTTGGCAGCATAATGGACTCCTTCTTTTCAGGTCTTTATATAGAGTTAACTGTAAGAGCTCTTTGGCAATGTAATGGGCTGCCTCGTTGGACTCTCCTTCTTTGCAGGTCTTCAATGGCATTGTATGGGTATCTGTTGGGAGTGCTTTGATTGTGTATTCCTGCATGTCAGAAGGGGGTTAGACTTGATGACCCAAGTGGGAAGTTCTGACTCAATGATTCTGTGATCTGCATGCAAAATTATGTATTAACTGTACTTTACAGCCCTTGGGCTGAATGGCAGTGCTCCACAACTGAACCAAGATACCAAATGTGTAATCAAATATGCAGATTTTCACTTTTAGTTCTTGCAGCCAAGAAAGTCTTGCAAATATTTAGATGGAGTCTCTTTTCCTGTGGCTTGAGACCACAGCACTGTGTTCTAGGGCCCTTGCACACAGCCATATAACCCAGAATATCAAGGCAGGCAATCCACAAAATCTACTTTGAGTCCACACTGCCATATAATCCAGTTCAATGTAGATTTTCATACAACTGTATAGAAAGGGCTTTAGTCTCTAGAGCAGCAGAAAACAAGCTGGCTTTGCCTTTTCCATGACATCCCTTTAGATCAGGGGTCCTCAAACTTTTTAAGCCGAGGGCCGGTCGACAATCCTTCTGACTGTTGAGGGGCCGGATTGTCATTTGAAAAAAAAAATACAAACAAATTCCGATGCACACTGCATATGTCTTATTTGTAGTGCAAAAACAACAACAACAACAAAAAGAACAAGAACAATGAAAGAACAATACAATATTTAAAAATAAAAAATTTTTTAACCAACATACATTTATCAGGATTTCAATGGGAAGTGTGGTCCTGCTTCTGGCCAATGAGATAGTCACGTTAATTAGGGTTGTTGTTGTTGTTGTTGTTGTTGTTGTTGTTGTGTGCCTTCAAGTCATTTCAGACTTTGGGTGAGCCTAAGTCTAAAATTTATTTATTTATTTATTATTTACTGCATTTATTTACTACATTTGTATCACATCCTTCTCACCCCAAAGGGGACTCAGAGTGGCTTACAAATTATATGTACATACAATATATTATATTATTAGCATAGCACAATATTAGCGTTATATATTACTATATTGAACTATACCACTATACTGTAATATTATTAGTAATATTATATGTAATATAGAATATATAATTAATATTATTATATGGTATTATTATTAGTGTTATATTGTATTACATTATAATATTATTATCAATATTATATGTATATACAATATATTATATTATAAAACTGAGGGCGGGGGCCAGGTAAATGACCTTGGAGGGCCGCATCCGGCCCCCGGGCCTTAGATTGGGGACCCCTGCTTTAGATATTTAAACATGGCTATCATGTCCCCTCTCAATCTTCTCGTCTCCAAACTAAACATAACCAGCTCCCATTAAGGCTTTTCAATTCCATCCTTAACACCAAATGTGGCCGAAAGTAACCGAAAGTGACCAAAAAGTGACATCAAAGTGACCGAAAGTGATCGAAAGTGACACCAAAAACTGAAACCAAAAGTGACCGAAAGTGATCGAAAGTGACACTAAAAACTGAAACCAAAAGTGACCGAAAGTGATCGAAAGTGATCGAAAGTTACACCAAAAAGTGACACCAAAAGTGACACCAAAAAGTGACACCAAAAAGTGACACCAAAAGTGACCGAAAGTATTTCAAGGAACATGAAGAATCAAAACAGCACAGCACCGTATTGAAATCCCTTTCTATAAAAAGATTTGATTCTCTAAAAATAGAACGAGGTCTTATGGCGGTGGCATGGGTCCCACCAGGAAACAGTGGTCTGTATGTCATCCTGATTTCTCCTGGAGATGTTTATTGAGGAGGGAAGATGTCCCATGAGGATGCTTTGGAATTACTCCATCGTCCAAGCCAATCAAGTCGAGCCATGGGGAGGAAACATGAGCTGGAAAAACTGATCCTGCATCACATGTTTTGCATTATTGGACATGTTTGAAAGAGCGGAGGGAGAGGCGGAGCAGCTGGGTGGTTTAGGTAAAATAGCAACACGTCACCCGCATTATGCACGAGCAAAGGGTGGCCCAGGGCCAGTGTAATCTGGAGGCTGAAAACTGTCCACAGGCTACCTGCAGACCCATGCGCCTCTTTGGAAACCCTTCATGCACATGTTTCAAACTCAAGGTTCTCGGGCCAAATCTGGTCATTTTATGTGGTCCTCCAGATACTGAACTACAGCTCCTATATTTCTCATAATTAGACATCCTTATTAGAGCTGATGGGAGTTGGGATACAGATTTATTTATTTACAGTATTTATATTCCGCCCTTCTCACCCCGAAGGGGACTCAGGGTGGATTACAATGAACACATATATGGCAAACATTCAATGCCAACAGACAAACAACATATATAGACAGACACATAGGCATTTAACATTTTTTCCAGCTTCATGATTCCGGCCACAGGGGGAGCTGTTGCTTCACTGTCCACTAGTGGCTGTACTTCCTCATTCCTTTCCTCGTGTTTTGCTGGCAATTTTATGATGTTGTAAACTAGTTAAATTAGCCTCCCGCATAAAGCGTACCTAAATTTTCCTACTTGACAGATGCAACTGTCTTTCGGCGCTGCATAGGTCAACAGCAAGCGGGCTATTTAATGGTCGGGGGCTTAACCCGACCCGGGCTTCGAACTCATGACCTCTCGGTCAGTAGTGATTTATTGCAGCTGTACTAGTCAGCTGCGCCACAGCCCGGCCCTACCCTTCAGATGATCCTCTGAAGATGCCAGACACAAATGCAGGTGAAACATCAGGAGAAAATGCTGCTAGGATGCATTGGGCATACAACCACACCACACAACACTCCAGTGATCCAGGCCGTGAAAGCTTTGGACAATACAAGGATTAAGCTGTTTGATAGTCTGTTTTAGGGAGCCTGTTCGACTCCATCCTGATTATGCTTGTCATCTTCCAAGGGCTTGTACTTGTATTGTTTGCTGAGCTCTGTCATTGTCCTGTTTTGTCTTTCAAGAACAGCCTTAAAACAATGTGGTGAGTAAATGAAAACTGCTTTACTTCAGCAAAACATACAATACAGCACACTCAATGGAATAATGCAAAAGAAAGCAAGGAAGTCTTAGGGCAAACACAGTTCTTAGTCTCTGACAAATTCCCAAATCAAATAGCAATCTTACTTCAGACAAAGAAACAGCAATAAAACCTTAGGAGCAGTTTCCCAGATGCAGACTTGAAGTAGGCACAAGGGAAGCAAAGAGTCAGTTTCTTACCAGCAAGAGCTGGCTGCACCTGCTTCTGCTTTATAGCCCTGAGTCCCCTCACAGCTGCTAGGGCAGTTCCTACCGTGTTTCCCCAAAAATAAGACAGTGTCTTATATTAATTTTTGTTCCCAAAGATGCGCTAGGTCTTATTTTCAGAGGATGTCTTATTTTTTGTTGAACAAAAAAAATGAACATTTATTATATATTGTACAGTAGTTGCCATCACAAACCAACATAACCAGACAAACTGTGAATCCTATCAAGAATTTCTTGTTACTACCAATATTTCCATGTACAACACTCTATGGTACGTACATTTACCAATCCTGCATGCTCTGGTGTTCTGTTCGATGGGCATGCTTCCAAACAAAAACTTTGCTAGGTCTTACTTTTGGGGGAGGCCTTATATTTAGCCATTCAGCAAAACCTCTACTAGGTCTTATTTTCTGGGGATGTCTTATTTTCGGGGAAACAGGGTAATTACTGTCAGGACCCAGGCTGCAGAGCACCAATAACCATACACAGAGGCCAGAATCTATCTAATATCTTTATTGTAGGAGTATATAAAGTTAATAAAAACAAGTGTAGAAAATAGTCCAGAAGTAGACCTTTCAGGAAAGGTCAAAATTAGTCCAAGGAAACAATGTCCAATATGAAATATTAAGGTCCAAAGTTGTAATCCAGTAACCGAAACACTCACTTTGCCAAGCAAAGTGAGGGGAGATGACAAGGTCCTTTAGTCCATAAAACTTAAGCAAGGCTAGGAAGTAAACTTGATTCTTGGAACACTAGGCTTAATTCAAGGCAACAAGAAACGAGGAGCAAGAACAGGATCCGTGGTAAATTCGTGGCGAGGTCCGGAAGGCAAGGCAAGGTCCGTGGAGCAAGGCAAGGTCCTGGGAAGCAAGGCAAGGCTGGAAACGGGAGCAAAGGACGCGGGAGTAGTGTAGTCCACACACAACCTACTCCCGAAGCTGACGAATTGACTCCGCAAGATTCCTACGTGGGCAAAACACCTACATAGGGTCTCGTTTTCCCGCCAAAGAACATTTCTCTGGGGAACCAGAACCGAAAGCCATTCTCTGTGTCCAGATGCATGACTCCCTAAAGTTTCCCATGGGAAGCAGGCTTAATCAGCTGAATGCCTGGCAGCAATCCTAGCGCTCCTGCGAGACGCCTCCTGAGCGCCTTTCTGTTGTTTATAATAATCACGGCGAGAAAATGGGGGAGATTTCGGCTCAAGGCTTGTTTGGCAGACTTCTGGAAGGCAAATCTCCTGCAGGTGCAAGGGCTCCAATTCTGGCTGAAAAAGCTCCAATTCTGGCTGAAACGGTGGGAAACCTAAGTTTTCCTCTTCATCTGTCACAACAGTGCTAGGAACGGGACTACATGGCCCATGAGTCATCACAATTACTCAGCTGCATTTCTGGCAGCTATTCTAGCTGAACGACGTCTCTGCTCTGTTTCCTTTCGCCTCTCCTGAAATGTGGATACTTGCAAAATCTCCTCCTCAGATTCCAACTGACCCTCAGATTCATGAACACTTCCATACTCCCCTTCTTCTTCTTCTGAAGAGGAATCCTTAACACCTTTGGGGCCGGGCTGTGGCACAGGCTGGTGAGCAGCCAGTTGCAATAAATCACTCTGACCAGGAGGTCATGAGTTCGAGGCTAGCCCGTGGCGGGGTGAGCACCCGACAAAAATAAAAAATAGCCCCTGCTCGTTGCTGACCTAGCAACCCGAAAGATAGTTGCATCTATCAAGTAGGAAATTAAGGTACCACTTATAAAGTGGGGAGGCTAATTTAACTAATTTACAACTCCATAAATGTGGGTACTTGCAAAATCTCCTCCTCAGATTCCAACTGCCCCTCAGATTCATCAACATTTTCCTGCTCCACTTCCTCTTCTGAAGAAAAGGGATCCCTAACAGTCATCCGCGCTGTGTTAGAAATGCTATAATCATGATATCATGTGCTCAGGTCCAACAACTAAACATGATGGCTTCACACAGTGCCAGGTCTTGAGAACATCCTTTTAAACAACAAACAATCTCTGGTTACACTCTGTGCTCGTCATATAGACCCCAGATAAGAATGATCACATATGCATAAGATATTGCCCATGCACACTTTGTTGTTGTCTAATGCCTACACCACTCTGAATTTCTTAAAACACTGATGATGGGACTAAACTTTATCTTTCTCAGCCTTGACCATCCTCATTCTATCCATTAGTGGTGATGTTTGTTTTATCATTTTACCATTTTATTTTGTTATTATTGTGTTATATTATATTACTGTGTTTTTAATCTGTTTTATCTTATTTAATTTGTTTTGTTGAGAGGGTTTATTATGTTTTA
Source organism: Anolis carolinensis (assembly GCF_035594765.1). Classification (NCBI taxonomy): domain Eukaryota; kingdom Metazoa; phylum Chordata; class Lepidosauria; order Squamata; family Anolidae; genus Anolis; species Anolis carolinensis. Next base: position 5,981,827 of record NC_085841.1, read on the forward strand.
ACTTGGCTGCCCCGAGTCCCTTCGGAAAGATGGAGGCAGGATAGAAAAATAAAGTTATTATTATTGTTATTATTATTAAAGCAGTGCTGAGACTTGGTGGAACCTTTGACCAAAGTTATTGGTTGTCATCTGTTTGCCTTCCTGCTCAGTTTCAGGGCGCATTCCAGCCCAATGTTCCACCTGGGAGTTTAATAGGGCTGTGGCGCAGGCTGGTTAGTAGCCAGCTGCAATAAATCACTATGAGTTCAAGGCCAGCCCGTGATGGAGTGAGCACCCAACCATTAAAATAAAAAAATAGCCTTGCTCGTTGTTAACCTAAGCAACCCAAATGATTGTTGTATCTATCAAGTAGGAATTTCGGTACCGCTTTGCAGGGAGACTAATTTAACTAATTTACGACACCGTAAAAATCGTCCAGCAGCATTTGGAATGAGGAAGTCGGCATCACAGTAGATGATGAAGCAGCTGCTCCCCCTGTGGCTGGAATCGAGCACAACCTCAGGAAGCTTGAAGCTGGAGAAGGTTAAATTGCCTCTGTGTCTGTCTCTGTCTTTATGTTCATATGCACTGAATGTTTGCCTTGTATGTGTACATTGTGATCCGCCCTGAGTCCCCTTCGGGGTGAGAAGGGCAGAATATAAACACTTTAAATAAATAAATAGATAAATATTCCAGTCCTACCCATCTCTACTGTTTAGATCAGGGCAAATATGGGAGACTAATGGGGATATATGAGACCCGTAGTATCATGACTAGTATCATGGTGGTCATGCCATTGGGGTGGAGAGGAATACATTATTCCTTTTGTAGTCATGTCATTGGGAAGACAAAAGGCAACACATGTTTACAGTTGGGTTGCTGTGAGTTGCTGTGGCTGTATGGCTACGATCCAGAAGCATTCTCTCCTGACGTTTTGCCCACATCTATGGCAGGCATCCTCAGAGGTTGTGAGGTCTGTTGGAAAGTAGGCAAGTGGGGTTTAGATATCTGTGGAATGTCCAGAGTGGGAGAAAGAACTCTTGCCTAGTTTCCAACCTCTAAGGATGTCTGCCATAGATGTGGGTGAAATGTCAGGAGAGAATGCTTCTGGAATGTGGCCATACAGCCCAGAAAATTCACAGCAGCTCAGTGATTCCAGCCATGAAAGCCTTCGACAACACATGTTTATAGTGTATGTAGGGAATGGGGGGGGGGTCATCTGGCAGGAACTCTAAAGATGTCATCAGGAAACAATAAAATGTTAAATGTCCCAAATTCTTTGGGAATGAGGAAAGCCCTTTCTCTCATTGAGTTACAAGGCGATGAGTGTGATTTATGATCCTGGGAACAACTGACATGTCAACCTTTATTTATGTCGGTAACACTATGTATCACGATTTTTGTTCCTGGGCTATAAATGTCATTTCCTAATTGGTTCAGTCATGAAAACATGGGGAAAGTTGATTAAATTGCAAAAACCTTGTCTTTCTGGGACATCCTACAGCACACTTTGCTATAGTTTTTTCAATGAATATCTCATAAAGTTTCAACCAATTCAACCTAGTTTGTGGCAGCCACAAAAACGAAGTTTCTGGAGGATAACAACTACGTGCAGTGTAAGTATCGCACAACACTTCAAATTGCATTTTTTGGCAGTATAGGTCCAATCTGTGTAACACATCCTCTTATTGAATGCTTTGCAATTGAAAAAGAACTCTTGTCTGTTGCAATTGGCAAGCTTGATTAGTATTGAATAGCCTTGCAGCTTCAAAGCCTGGCTGCTTCTTGCCTAGGGGAATCCTTTGTTGGGAGGTGTTAGCTGGCCCTGATTGTTTCCTGTCTGGAATTCCTCTGGTATTTGAGTGTTGTTCTTTATTTACTGTTCTGATTTCAGAGTTTTTGTAAAAAAATAATAATACTGGTAGCCAGATTGTGTTCATTTCCATGGTTTCCTCCTTTCTGTTGAAATTGTCCACACGCTTGGAAGCATTTTTCCTCAACTGGAAGACAAATCAGAAACCAATCTTGGAATTCAAACCTACTTAAACATTACATCACAATTCTCCCCATTCCCTTTGCTTTGCATCTCAGTCAAGAGAAAAAAGGGGGATACATAAATATAATATCAATAATAATAATAATAATAATAATAATAATAATAATAATAATAATAACCATAATAATCATAATGATGACCCAAAATGCAGACTCTGCAAGGAAGCTGATGAAACCATTGATCATATCCTCAGCTGCTGTAAGAAAATCGCACAGACAGACTACAAACAGAGGCACAACTATGTGGCCCAAATGATTCATTGGAACTTATGCCTCAAGTACCACCTTCCAGCAGCAAAGAACTGGTGGGATCACAAACCTGCAAAAGTATTGGAAAATGACTACGCAAAGATACTGTGGGACTTCCGAATCCAGACTGACAAAGTTCTGGAACACAACACACCAGACATCACAGTTGTGGAAAAGAAAAGGGTTTGGATCATTGATGTTGCCATCCCAGGTGACAGTCGCATTGATGAAAAACAACAGGAAAAACTCATCTGCTATCAGGACCTCAAGATTGAACTTCAAAGACTCTGGCAGAAACCAGTGCAGGTGGTCCCGGTGGTGATCGGCACATTGGGTGCCGTGCCAAAAGATCTCAGCTGGCATTTGGAAACAATAGACATCGACAAAATTACAATCTGCCAACTGCAAAAGGCCACCCTACTGGGATCTGCACGCATCATCCGAAAATACATCGCACAGTCCTAGACACTTGGGAAGTGTTTGACTTGTGATTTTGTGATACGAAATCCAGCATATCTATCTTGTTTGCTGTGTCATAATAAAATAATAATAATAATACAATAGAGTCTCACTTATCCAATGTTCGCTTATCCAACATTCTGGATTATCCAGCGCAGTCTGTCTTTTAGTAGTCAATGTTTTTTGTAGTCAATGTTTTCAATACATTGTGATATCTTGTTTGCTGTGTCATAATAATAATAATAATAATAATAATAATAATAATAATAATAATAATAATACTCTTGTGCCGATGATTTCAGCCCTGAACTACTTAAATACTAAGCTCTTGGAGGTCTATCTGCAACATAATCGTGGAAGTAAAATATCTAGTTTGAGCATCCCTTATCCAGAAATCCAAAATATTCCAAATTGTCCACTAACCTTGTTTCAAGTACAAAATTATTTTGAAATATTGTATAAAATTACCTTCAGGTTATATGTAAGTATAAGGTGTATATGAAACATAAATGAATGGATTCTGTGTCCAAGATATCTCACTATGTATTTTAAAAAACTGGGTTGCTGTGAGCTTTCAGGGCTGTATGGCCATGTTCCAAAAGCATTCTCTCCTGAAGTTTTGCCCACATCTTTTGCAGTCATCCTCAGAGGTTGTGAGGTCTGTTGGAAACTAGGCAAGTGAGGTTTATATATCTGTGGAATAATGTCCGAGAAAGAACTCTTGTCTGTTTGAGGCAAGTGCGAATGTTACAATTGGCCACCTTGATTAGTAGCATTAAATGGACTTGCAGCTTCAAAGCCTGGCTGTTTCCTGCCTGGAGGAATCCTTTGTTGGGAGGTGTTAGTTGGCCCTGATTGTTTCCTGTGTGGAATTTTCCTATTTTCTGAGTGTTGTTCTTTATTTACTATCCTGATTTTAGAGTTTTTATAATACTGGTAGCCAGATTTTGTTCTGAGAATGCCTGCCATAGATGTGGATGAAACATCAGGAGAGAATGCTTCTGGAACATGGCCATACAGCCCGGAAAGCTCACAGCAACTCAATGATTCCAGCCACGAATCAGTAGCGTCTCACTTATCCAACATAAACGGGTCAGCAGAACGTTGGATAAGCGAATATGTTGGATAATAAGGAGGGATTAAGGAAAAGCCTATTAAACATCAAATTAGGTTATGATTTTACAAATTAAGCACCAAAACATCATGTTATACAACAAATTTGACAGGAAAAGTAGTTCAATTCATGGTAATGCTATGTAGTAATTACTGTATTTATGAATTTAGTACCAAAATATCATGATGTATTGAAAACATTGTCTAGATAAATGCGTTGGAAAATCCAGAACGTTGAGTAAGTGAGTGTTGTATAAGTGAGACTCTACTGTATATAGAAATAGTCTAACATCCTGAAAAAACCTGGTTCCAAGCATTTCAGATAAGGGTCACCCAATCGGTATTTGTTGTTGGATTCCCAGCCAAGTATTAACCAGGGATGACCCTGCTTAGCTTTCAAGATCAGACGGGATCTGATGCCTTTAGGATATTTTTAGGTCTGTATTGGATCCTATGTTTCTATAATTAAACCACACCCATCTCCAAGTTATCTCATGATGCGGAGACACATAAAAAAACCAAAAAGCATTTAAGATGAGAGACACTCAATAGTTGCTGATTCTCCAACCAATTAAAATCCAGAGTTGATCCTGCTTAGCTTCCAAGGTCAGATGGGATTGGAATATTTTGAGGCCCACTTTTGATCCTAGGAATCTATCGGTCTCTGGGATATCTCATAATGCAAAATCATAAGCAAATAAATCCCCACATCCCAGATTTCTAGACCCAAGACTCAACGTGAAGCTCCTTGCCTTGACCTACCTTGGTGGCCTCCAGGACATGACGGTGTCCCACCTCCGGTGACCCAAATCCAGGGCTTGGATCTCTTCTTCCAAATAAATAATAGTCAAAAAAGGGCTACTAAAGAAGAATGGTTTTTCAAACCAATCTGGTTGGTGCCACATCTGGGGTGGAAGGGATCTAAAGAAGGTTCGGAGACTGTCCCGTCATCATCCCAAGTCCCCCATCAGCCTACGTGAGAAGAAGAGGAGGAGGAGGAGGACTTGTCTTCAGATATGAAAAGAAAGTGGTGGGCCGTTTCTTCCTGTGGAATGGCTGCCCTGAATAGGATTAGGATGAGCAGAAAAGCGGATTAGAGGACAGGCACCATCTGTAAGCAGGAGGCTAATGAGATTAGGGAGCTCATCGGCTTCACCATGGCTACGGTTGGTGGCAACGGATCGTGTCCCAAAAGGATGAGCCATCCCAGAATCAATAGAACTGGCAGGGAGCCCCAGAGGACATCTAGTCCGGCCTCTTGCCGATGCAAGAACCCATACCCAAATCAGGTTTCAAGCAGGGATGTGTTATTGCCCCTACCTTATTTTCCATCTTCATCGCTATGATACTTCACCTTGTTGATGGGAAGCTTCCCACCGGAGTGGAAATCAACTATCGGACAGATGGCAAGTTATTTAACCTCAGCAGACTGAGAGTCAAAACCAAGGTCACCACAACATCTGTTATAGAACTCCAATATGCCGATGACAACGTAGTCTGTGCGCATTCAGAAGAAGACCTACAAGCCACTCTAAACACCTTCGCAGAAGCATACGAGAAGCTCGGCCTCTCATTGAGAAAACCAAAGTGCTCTTCCAACAGGCACCAGCTAATCCCTCTGCAAAGCCAGGAATACAGCTTAACGGTGTCACATTAGAAAACGTTGACCATTTCTGCTCCCTTGGCAGCCACCTCTCCACAAAAGTCAACATCGACACTGAAATACAACACTGGCTGAGCTCTGCGAGTGCAGCATTTTTCCGTATGAAGCAGAGAGTGTTTGATGACCGGGACATCCGTAGAGAGACCAAAGTGCTCATTTATAAAGCCATTCCCCTCCCAACCCTGCTCTACGCCTGAGAAACGTGGACGGTCTACAGACATCATACCAAACTCCTGGAGCGTTTCCATCAGCGTTGCCTCAGGAAAATCCTGCAAATCTCTTGGGAAGACAGGCGGACAAATGCCAGCGTGCTGGAAGAAGCAAAGACCACCAGCACTGAAGCCATGCTCCTACGCCATCAACTCCGCTGGACTGGCCACGTTGTCCGAATGCCTGATCACCGTCTCCCAAAGCAGCTCCTCTACTCCGAACTCAAGAACGGGAAACGTAATGTTGGTGGGCAGGAAAAGAGATTCAAAGATGGGCTCAAATCCAACCTTAAAAACTGTGGCATAGACACTGAGAACTGGGAAGCCCTGGCCATTGAGCACTCTAATTGGAGGTCAGCTGTGACCAGCAGTGCTGTGGAGTTCAAAGAGGCACGAACGGAGGGCTTAAGGGAGAAACGTGCCAAGAGGAAGGAGCGTCAAGCCAACCCTGACCACCTTCCACCTGGAAACCGATTTCCTCACTGCGGGAGAACATGCAGATCAAGAATAGGTCTCTTCAGCCATCTACGGATCCATACCCAGGATGGAAGACAATCATCCTCGAACTACGAGGGATCGCCTAAGTACCCAGAGCCACCTTGAGAAGAGATTGTAAAGGCTTGAACTACACTGCATTTGAAACAGCATTCATCATATGGCCAATGTAGACTCATATAATTTATTTACAGTATTTATATTCTGCCATTCTCATCCCAAAGGAAACTCAGGCCGGATCACATTGTGCACATATAAGGCAAACATTCAATGCCCATATACACATAGAACCAAGACAGAGACAGACACAGAGGCAATTTAAACTTTCTCCAGCTTCCAGCTTCCTGAGGGTATGCTTGATTCCGGCCACAGGGGGAGCAGCTGCTTCATCATCCACTGCAACGGCAACTTCCTCATTCCAATGGTGGCTGGATGATTTTTATAGTGTCGTAAATTAGCCTCCCCACATATATGTGGTACCTGAATTTCCTCCTTGATAAATGCAACTATCTTTCGGGTTGCTAGGTCAGCAACGAACAGGGGTTATTTTTTATGTTTTATTTTTTAATTGTCAGGTGCTCACCCCACCTCGAGCTGGCCTTGAACTCATAACCTCATGGTGAGAGTGATTTATTGCAGCAGGCTGCTCACCAGCCTGCATCACAGCCCGGCTCCTTAAACTGCATTATATGGGGTTATATTATATTATATATTTGGGGCCGGGCTGTGGCGCAGGCTGGTTAGCAGCCAGCTGCAATAAATTCCTCTGACCAAGAGGTCATGAGTTTGAGGCCAGCCCGTGTGAGGGTGAGCACCCGACAATAAAAAATAAAAAATAGCCCCTGCTCATCTACAGCCATGCTAGCCACATGAACGTGGAGGTGTCTACAGACAAAGTCGGCTCTTTGGCTTAGAGATAGTGATGAGCATCAACCCCCAGAGTCAGACAGGACTGGACTTAACGTCAAAGGAAACATTTACTTTTATTTAGTTTTAGTGTTGTTGTACCAGTAGGTCAGATGTAGATGTGCAGTTTTTATATAAAACCTAAAAACTTGTTTTGTGTTCTCCTGCTCTTGTGTAACTATACTTTTTAAATGAAAAGAAGGACTGAGATGCAAAACAACTCACAACTTTTAAAACTTGGTTTGAACTCAGCTCTTTTTAGTTTCCAAAAGTGGAGAATTTGCACTCTTCTTTTGCATGCAACCAAGAGGTTGAACAACAGACGATGATACATGGCAACCTTTGCTGGAGCTCACTGTGTGGATGGATATAGTTTCAATGTGTCATCCAAAAAAAGTTTTGTAATTGTTTTTACATTGGTCAAATGTCAGCAGTTTCTACCTCTGCACCTCTGCATTAAATTGTGGGGCTGGACATGTAAATGATCCAAGGTTTATGAGGTTGTCACATGTGCCCTCTGTGGCTCTTTTCATGCCCGTTGCCATGCGCCCGCTTTGGGAGCGCATTCTTCCAGCGGAACCTGTCACTTTCCCCTTTCATTCCATGGTTTTGTGCATCAGAAGCCAAGGTCTCCTAGCAACTGATCTCACCAAGGAGGATGGCCAGCTTAACTGCTGAAGGTGTCGAGACTGTTTTCCGGCTGCCGGTAAAAGCAAGATGAAAAACTAACATAGATTTTTGCAGGGTTTGGAGGTGGAAGGCCAGGAATGGGGTGGAGTCTTTCTGGAATAGAATGTGTTTTGTCAGCATGCCATGTTTCATTCTCTTGTGGACACCATTCTCTTGTTGCTATGTGCCTTCCAAGTTATTTCTGACTTATAGAATCTATCACAAGGTTTACTTGGTAAAATGTGTCAGGAGACATTTGCCTCTCCAAGGCTGTGAGAGCGTGACTTTTCCAAAGCCACTCAGTGGGTTTCTATGACCAAGTGGAAACCTGGGTCTCCACAGTCAAAGCAGAGCATTCAGTGGGTTTCCATGGCTGAGATGGGATTCGAACCCAGATCATAGAATCATAGAATAATAGAGTTGGAAGAGACCAAATGGGCCATCTAGTCCAACCTCCTGCCATGCAGGAAAAGCACAATCAAAGTATCCCTGACAGATAGCTATCCAACCTTTGTTTAAAAGCTTCCAAGGAAGATTCTTCCACCACATCTCCAGAGTCAAACCACTGCCTGATTTTGTATATTATAGGGATACTTATACCAGGCAGAGTTAAATTGATTGATCCATGCAGTTTTAATTTCAGAAGTGAGAGGAATAGAGAAAGAAATGGAAAGATAGGGAAGGAAAGAGAGACTGACAACACAATAAAAAATGGAATCATTGGCATTTTTCCAATTTAATTTTCTTTCTATTGCATTTTGTTTTGCTTTCTAATTTCCTGCCTTCTTCCAAGAAGCTCAGAGTGCTTTACAAACCTCACTTGACCTGTGACTTTACCATTACAACAACCGTGTAAGGTAGCTTCAGCAGCACAAGGGAATTACTCAAGGGCATCCAATGATCCTCAAAGCTAAGTGAGGATTTGAAACCAGGCGTCTCCAACCAAGTTCAGTGCTAACCATTAAAACAACTTGGCTTTGGCTAAGGTGACATCCTTTTAGTTATTTAAACATGGCTATCATGTCACTTCTTAACCTTCTCCAAGCTAAACAAACCCAACTGCCTGAGCAACTCTTCATAGGGATTCATGGTTTCCAGATCTTTGATCTTTTGGTCACCTCTCTGGACACCTTCCAGCTTGTCAATATCTTGCTTGAATTGCTTTGCCCAGAACTGGATGCAGAGTGATTCCAGGTGATGTCTGAGCAAAGCAGAAGAGAAGGGGATTATTATGACTTCAATGTGTTGTTGAAGGCTTTCATGGCCAGAATCATTGAGTTGCTGTGAGTTTTCTGGGCTGTATGGCCATGTTCCTTTATCTAGACACTATTGATGCAGCCTAGAATCACATTGGCTCTTTTAGCTGCCACATACAGTTTGACTATCCTGTATCCAAAATGTTTTGGACCAGAAATCCTTTGGAATTATTATGATTATTTTGGAATAAGTGTATTTGCATATACAGTAGAGTCTCACTTATCCAACACTCACTTAGCCAACGTTCTGGATTATCCACCGCATTTTTGTAGTCAATGTTTTTAATGCATTGTGATATTTTGGTGCTGAATTCATTACTACATAGCATTATTGTGTAATGAACTACTTTTTCTGTCAAATTTGTTGTATAACATGATGTTTTGGTGCTTAATTTGTAAAATCATAACCTAATTTAATGTTTAATAGGCTTTTCCTTAATCTCTCCTTATTATCCAACATATTCACTTATCCAACGTTCTGCAGGCCCGTTTACGTTGGATAAGCGAGACTCTACTGTAGTTCCAGAAACTTTGTTTTTGTGACTGTGATCCATGAAATGGGATCCAGGTCAAAACACAACAATCTATGTATGTTTCATGTATTCTTAGTACACATAGGCTGAAGGTAATTTTATTTGCAACATATTTAATAATTTTGTGCATTACACAGAGTTTGTGTCCATTTGATCATTGGAGAGCAATGGTGAAACCATCTCAGCCCCTCACATGAACAGTATTGGGTTTTGGAGCATTTTGGATAAGGGATGCTCAATTTGTACAAGTATTCCAATCATTTGGAAAACAAATCCAAAGCACTTCTGGTTCCAGGCATTTCAGATAAGAAATATTCATTCTGTAGTAGAGTCTCTTTCTTGGGAGGTTTTCCAACAGAGGCCAGAAGGTCACGTTTCAGGTGCTTTCAATTTTTAATATTTAATGACTTTTTCTCTCTTTTGCATTGGTTCGAGAGCACAGCTGGGCAAAAAATGGATAAATACATGTACATTATGTGCATTGAACCATCAGAAAGCAAAGAGCTCACCATCCCACCCCTCCATGCAGACAATGTCGTATTTTGGAGCATTTCAGATTTTGGGGATCCCAGATTAGGGATGTTGTTTAGCCTGTGTACGTTTTCCATTTCTGCATAGCGTGCAAGAAAATGCAAATTTCCATTGATGCACATAAATCTGTGCCTTCTTTCTTTTTTCAGAGACAAATTCCCCCCTTCTTTTAATGATGCACGGGTCACCCCTTTCCCGAGTGATGTATTAGCTGTGAGCGTAATGAGGCCACTTAATTCCAGAGCATCATTAACTAACTGAGCCTTTAGGTAAATTAACTTGAAGAGGAGGGCAACTCCCAGCAGGAGATGCTCGGCGGCTACTAATCCCTCCCAGCTCCCCGCTCTCGGCATGGTTTGCTCTGAATAAGCATTTATATTATCTATGTCTCTTCCATGCCTACTGCTAAGGTGAAGGGCAGCATGATGCTCTAGGATTTAGGATGACATAGGACAGTTTAAAGTGTGACACAAAAGAAATATTTATATGGCCAACATTGCTCACATTTTGCCTGTCTGCTTTCTCCCTTCTCCAGCTCTGAGAAGGCCTACCTTGCAATGCATCCATAGCAATGCTGTGACAATAGTGGGCAGGCTCTCTTTGTGTCTATTTCTTTCCTTCCTCCATTTCCCATATACATCTTCTCCCTCCTTCTCTCTTTCCTTTCAGAGCAGCCATGGCTTCTTTGGTTGAGTCTTGTATCCATCTGGAATGGGGTCTTCATCATTTCCTGTCCCCTTCTATCATCCCAAGCCTTATTGTCATTTCTACTGAGTCACTTCTTCTCATAATACAGTCGAAGTATGACAACCTGCATTGAATCATATTGGCTTCAAAGAAAAGTTGCGGTTTGGTTTCCTCTAAAACCCATTGATTGGTCTTTTTAGCAGTCTATAGTATCACTGAGCCCCGGTGGTGAAGTGTGTTAAAGCGCTGAGCTGCTGAACTTACAGACCGAAAGATCCCAGGTTCAAATCCTGGGAGCGGAGTGAGTGCCCACTGTTAGCTCCAGCTTCTGCCAACCTAGCAGTTCGAAACCATGCCAATGTGAGTAGATCAATAGGTACCACTCCGGCGGGAAGGTAACGGCGCTCCATGCAGTCATGCTGGCCACATGACCTTGGAGGTGTCTACGGACAACGCCAGCTCTTTGGCTTAGAAATGGAGATGAGCACCAACCCCCAGAGTCAGACATTACTGGACTTAACATCAGGGGAAAACCTTTACCTTTATCTAGTATCAGTGGAAGTCATATCTAGCACCATATTTCATGGAGGCTTGCACAGATAAAAAACAGTCTAGACCAGGGACCACTTTGACCAGCAACCACTCTCCAACATTTATTTATTTACAGCATTTATATTCCTCCCTTCTCACCCCGAAGGGGACTCAGGGCGGATCACATTGCACACATAAAGGCAAACATTCAATGCCATGACATAGAACAGAGACAGAGACAAGACGCAGGCACCGGGCTGGCCTCGAACTCATGAACTCTTGGTCAGAGTCATTTGTTGATTTGTTGCAGCTGGCTTGCTTTCCAGCCTGCGCCACAGTCCCGTCCTTTTGTACCAAAAGGGTTACAAATCAGTTTTTGGTCAACTTTAAATTTGGTTTAAATGTTTGGGTGCTGATTGAGAGTTGGATAGACCACATCAGCTCTAGTTTCTGATACAGAACATATGCCATCCATTAGTTGCCATCTGTTCGCCCACAGAAAACTATATTTAATAATCTAGAGCTGATGTGGTCTATCCAATGCAATGTTCTGACTCAGCACCCCAAATAACCCAAGGAACAGGCCTAAAAATGGAGACACCAAGGTGCCCCTGTTTCCAGGCACTACATGGACAGACTCTGCTCAGGGGGGGGGGGGGAGAGGGGGGAGGAGGAGAAGCAGCAGTCAGGAGGCTTGTTGTCATGCCTTTTGTGAGTAGTTAGCCTCTCTCTTCCTGATATCCCCATTGCCTCGGCACTATAAGAAGGTTTTGTGAGACCAGTCAATCTTGTTGTAATGGTGTAGTAACAGTGAGGCCGCAGACCATATTATAGTTCTAGGGAACCACTACTGGACCACGGACCACAGGCTGGGAACCACTCTGGCATGTCAATGTTCTCCAGATGGATTGGACTACAACTGCCATCATCCTTTATCCAACAGATGGATGGGATTGTAACAGGATGCAATTTGTTTTTATTCAGAGAAGAGGAGAAAAATGAATAACTATCCCTCAAGACTATAGGCTTGAAAGAATAACCAGTGATATCAGATCTGGGTTTAAGCACTTTGCATGTAATTTTTATTGAGCATTTAAATTCAAACAGCAACTTGGTACCAAGGAAGCATTTATTCTCTCATTCATTCATTCATTCATCCTCATACTCACAAAAGGCTCCTTCCGAAGAGTTGATCAGTTCCTTTGTAGAAAAAATAGGTGCAGACGCAGTGCTGGTAACTGGCATTCTAGGGCATTAACTGTGGTGCAGGCTAGTTAGCAGCCCCAAATATATAATATAATATAACCCCATATAATGCAGTTTAAGGGGCTGGGTTGTGGCGCAGGCTGGTGAGCAGCCAGCTGCAATAAATCACTCTGACCAAGAGATCACGAGTTCGAGGCCAGCCCGTGTTGGGGTGAGCACCTGACAATTAAAATAAAAAAATAGCCCCTGCTCGTTGTTGACCTAAGCAATCCAAAAGATAGTTGCATCTATCAAGTAGGAAATTCAGGTACCACTTATATGTGGGGAGGCTAATTTACGACACCATAAAAATCATCCAGCCGCCATTGGAATGAGGAAGTCAGTGTCACAGTGGATGATGAAGCAGCTGCTCCCCCTGTGGCCGGAATCAAGCATACCTTCAGGAAGCTGGAAGCTGGAGAAGGTTTAAATTGCCTCTGCGTCTGTCTCTGTCTCTATGTTCATATGGCATTGAATGTTTGCCTTATATGTGCCTTATGGTTAGGTGGATCTGTAATTGGCTAAGCGAACGAACCCAAAGGGTGCTCACCGATGCGTCATCTTCATCTTGGAAAGAAGTCACGAGTGGAGAGCCGCAGGGTTCCGTCCTGGGCCCGGTTCTCTTTAACATCTTTATTAACGACTTAGATGAAGGGTTAGAAGGCACGATCATCAAGTTTGCAGATGACACCAAACTGGGAGGGAGAGCCAACACTCCAGAAGACAGGAGCAGAATTCAAAATGATCTTGACAGACTAGAGAGATGGGCCGAAACTAACAAAATGAAGTTCAACAGGGATAATGCAAGACACTTCACTTTGGCAGAAAAAATTGAATGGAAAGAATGGGGGACGCCTGGCTAGACAGCAGTACGTATGAAAAAGACCTTGGAGTCCTCGTGGACAACAAGTTAAACATGAGCCAGCAATGTGATGCGGCTGCTAAGAAAGCCAACGGGATTCTGGCCTGCATCAATAGGGGAATAGCGTCTAGATCCAGGGAAGTCATGCTCCTCCTCTACTCTGCCTTGGTCAGACCACACCTGGAATCACACTGTGTCCAATTCTGGGCACCGCAGTTGAAGGGAGATGTTGACAAGCTGGAAAGCGTCCAGAGGAGGGCAACTAAAATAATCAAGGGTCTGGAGAACAAGCCCTATGAGGAGCGGCTTAAAGAGCTGGGCATGTTTAGCCTGCAGAAGAGAAGGCTGAGAGGAGACATGATAGCCATGTACAAATATGTGAGGGGAAGTCATAGGGAGGAGGGAGCAAGCTTGTTTTCTGCTGCCCTGCAGACTAGGACGCGGAACAATGGCTTCAAACTACAGGAAAGGAGATTCCACCTGAACATCAGGAAGAACTTCCTCACTGTGAGAAGGGCTGTTCGACAGTGGAACTCTCTCCCCGGGGCCGTGGTGGAGGCTCCTTCTTTGGAGGCTTTTAAGCAAAGGCTGGATGGCCATCTGCCGGGTGTGCTTTGAACGTGATTTCCTTCTTGGCAGGGGGTTAGACTGGATGGCCCATGAGGTCTCTTCCAACTCTACTATTCTATGATTCTATGATTCTATGTGTACAATGTGATCCACCCTGAGTCCCCTTCAGGGTGAGAAAGGCAGAATATAAATACTGTAAATAAATAAATAAATAAATATTATATTATTTTCAGGTGTATTTCAAAACTTAGTTTTGTCTGTGTTAAATAAGGAAGGCAGGATGGAAGAAGGTTGGGAAAGGCTGGACTAAAAGAATCATTGATTTGCTCCAGAAGAGTACTTCTTACATTCTAGCTTTTTCCTCACCATGGGAGATACAGCTAAAGGAAGTGGTTAGTCCCAAATGGAAAAGAATGGTAGATTCTTAGAACTGGATGGAGCATCTAGTCTAAACCAACTTTGCCATACTAGAATACACAATTAGAGCACTCCCAAAAGATGTACATTCTGCATCTGTTTACCTCCAAAGATGGAGAATCCACCACTTTCTGAGGTCGCTTATTCCACTGTTGAACAGCTCGGACAATGAAAAAAGATCTTCCTAATGTTCAGGTGGAATCCCTTTTCTTGTAATTTGAATCCACTCATTACATTAGTTTTTGAAATCTAGTTTCACGATACTATTGTGACAACAAAAAATGTTTACCTTACATGTAACTCACTACTTCAGATATTTGCACAGCCCAATTTGGATCTCTAATTTTGTTTTTGTTATGGTTTTCCAAGTCCCATATAGAGGTTGACACTTCTCCAGATCCTACTACTTTTGGGACAGCAGGGCAATGAATCCATTCTGGATTTTAGTCTGAACTTTAGAAAAGCAGTCTGATGAAGTAAATTTGACACTTTAGAAGGTTCTGGAGCACAGAAGGTTTGTGTGTTATTGTGCATAATACTCTAATCATATTTTTCAATTGTGCACATTTGTGTACATTTCGGACATTTCTGTATGAGAGGACCGTTGAATTAGGGTGTGTTTGGAGTATATTTCAAGAGTGTCCATAATTTCCTTTGAAAATATTTTCAAATTTTTGCATGTTTCCTCTTTAATCCCATGGCTCACCAACTTGAAAGTGTACGCATTTTCTTTTTAAAAAATATTTTATTGAGAATGTTCAAAACCACTTTTTAAAAAACCCTACAAATATGCATGTCTCCATTTTCTGATTGCGTCCAGTTCCACATCTGAATCCGAGTGTCACGAAATGGAATGAATGTAAACCAAAACTACTGCAAACCCTATTTCTTGTTTGTCTTTTAGTCCTAAGGTTTAGAGGAGAAATATTGTGGAAGCTCCATGTGTGTCTATGTGGCAATGCCTTAATGACGTTGCTTTCTCCATCTCTTCCACAGCAACTAAGTGCTCGCCAATATCTGAGAGATTTACTGGACTGGACGGAGTTTGATGAAATCAGGGAGTTGCGCCGAAGCATCCACCTGGACATCTATTACTGGAGCATTGTGTTTGCCGCTGAGAAAGGTTTCTCTTGGCCGGCCGTGGCAGAAGTGGCCAACTTGACTGGGCAGCTCTTGGAGAAAACCAAAGGTGAGCCAAGGTGGCAAAATGAAAGCCATTTGTGCAAAAATATTCATTCTGTACAACTGTTACATCCCTAACTATACATCTATACTATAGAATTAATACAGTTTGACACCACTTTCAATCCCACAGCTGAAAATTATGGAATTATAGGAGCTATAATTCTACAAGGGCTTGAGCCGTTGGCGCAAAACAACATTGGCACCTCCCCAAACTACAACTTTATGCAAGTTGTAGTTTGGTGAGGTGCCAACACTGTTTGGTTCCATAGCATTGAGCCGTGGTTTCAAACTGCATGAATTCTATAGTGTAGATGTTACTTAAGAGTTTGGGAAACGTTTTGAGTATTGGACTACAGATCCCATTACTGGCTAATGAGATGCTGAGAGCTGCAGTTAGAAAAATAAGATTTCTTCATTGGTTTGCTCAATATAGAGGTGAATATAGAGTCAAAAAGGCCTTTATGCAACGAGAAACCTCCAATTTAAGTTGACTTCAACTATAGTGACCCCATG
This sequence comes from Anolis carolinensis, assembly GCF_035594765.1. Lineage (NCBI taxonomy): Eukaryota > Metazoa > Chordata > Lepidosauria > Squamata > Anolidae > Anolis > Anolis carolinensis. The sequence continues at coordinate 5,997,954 of NC_085841.1, forward strand.
AACAAAGGACCTCCAGATCTCTCTCTCATTGACAGCCATGTTCATGTCTTACAAATTCAGGGAGTCCACCCATCTGGAATAGAGTCTTTGAATTTTCATATTGCCTTCTACCTGCCCAAGCATTATTATCCTTTCTAATGATTCTTGTCTTCTCATGATGTGGCCAAAGTGCGACAGCCTCAATTCAGTCATCTTGGCTTCTAGAGAGAGCTCAGCCTTGCTTTGCTTGAGGATATATTTATTGTTCTTTTTAGCAGCCCAGGAAGTATTCATTAGCACAACATTTAAAATGACTTGATTTCCCCCCTTTTAGCTTTCTTCACTGCCCATCTTTTAACAACCCTACATAGAAATGAGAAACACAATGGCATGGATGCTCCCAAATTTAGTATTCAATGACATACCTTTACAATTCAGGATCTTGTCTTGTTCCTTCACGACTGTCCTTCTAAGTCTTATTCTTCATCTGACTTCTTGTTTGCAGTGATTGCATTTACTTGCCATTCAACAACTGACTGTATGGGTCTACACAAGTTGGGGTGACAATATGGTTCATGCCAGCGAATTGTGTGGCTTACTGAATTTAGTATAATACTTATTTATTTATTTACAGTATTTATATTCCACCCTTCTCACCCTGAAGGGGACTCAGGGCGGATCATATTATATACATATAGGGCAAACATTCAATCCCCATATACACATCGAACCAAGACAGAGAAAGACACAGAGGCAATTTAACCTTCTCCTGAGAGGACGTTTGATTCTGGCCACAGGGGGGAGCAGCTGCTTCATGATCCACTGTGATGGCACTTCCTCATTCCAACGTTGTTAATTAGTTAAATTTGCCTCCCCACTTTATAAGTGGTACCTTATTTCCTACTTGATAGATGCAACTATCTTTCGGGTTGCTAGGTCAGCAACGAGCAGGGGTTATTTTTTATTTTTTAATTGACGGGTGCTCACCCCGCCACGGGCTGGCCACGAACTCATGACCACATGGTCAGAGTGATTTATTGCAGCAGGCTGCTCCCCTGCCTGCGCCACAGCCCAACCCCTGCTACCGTTGTTTCATAGCCTCCAGATATCCCAATTTGGCAGAGACTGTTCCAAATAATCCACTTTTCTGACTGATTCTAAAATGTCCCAGTTTCTTTCTCGCTCCCAATGTCCCCCTTCAACCCAAACTACATCAGTTGCAGAAAATCAAGTTTGCAGATGACACCAAACTGGGAGGGATAGCTAACACTTCAGAAGACAGGAGCAGAATTCAAAATGATCTTAATAGACTAGAGAGATGGGCCGAAACTAACACAATGAATTTCAACAGGGACAAATGCAAGATACTCCACTTTGGCAGAAAAAATGAAATGCAAAGATACAGAATGGGGGATGCTTGGCCCGACAGCAGTACGTGTGAAAAAGACCTTGGAGTCCTTGTGGACAACAAGTTAAACATGAGCCAACAATGTGATGCGGCAGCTAACGGGATTTTGGCCTGCATCAATAGAGGTATAGCATCTAGATCCAGGGAAGTCATGCTCCCCCTCTATTCTGCCTTGGTCAGACCACACCTGGAATACTGTGTCCAATTCTGGGCACCGCAATTGAAGGGAGATGTTGACAAGCTGGAATGTGTCAGAGAAGGGCAAATAAAGTGATCAAGGGCCTGGAGAACATGCCCTATGAGGAGCGGCTGAAAGAGCTGGGCATGTTTAGCCTGCAAAAAAGAAAGCTGAGAGGAGACATGATAGCCATGTATAAATATGTGAGGGGAAGTCATAGGGAGGAGGGAGCAAGCTTGTTTTCTGCTGCCCTGCAGACTAGGACACGGAACAATGGCTTCAAACTACAGGAAAGGAGATTCCACCTGAACATCAGGAAGAACTTCCTCACTGTGAGAGCTGTTCAGCAGTGGAACTCTCCGCCTCGGACTGTGGTGGAGGCTCCTTCTTTGGAGGCTTTTAAGCAGAGGCTGGATGGCCATCTGTTGGGGGTGCTTTGAATGTGATTTCCTGCTTCTTGGCAGGGGGTTGGACTGGATGGTCCATGAGGTCTTTTCCAGCTCTATGATTCTATGAACTGAGTCCAAAGTGTCCAACCGGAGGGTGAGAGAAGAGGGATGCTAAATTGTGTCCTTCCCAGTAGGCTCAGGTAAAAGCAAACTGCTGCCACTCTTCTAGACAGTGCATCTTCTTTGTTAACACCTTTTGCCATGTTTTGATGTTACTTGGCCACCCATGTCCCTGTTGTCATCTGGAAAAAGTGGACACATATGTCGTTTTGAGCCATTGAGGTGTCACGGTTTCAGCGTTGGACTACAGCTCCAGTTTTAATCTTCACTTGGCCATTGAAACCCATTGGTGGACAGTGAGCAGGACACATTTTCTCAGCCTCAGAGGAAGGCAAGGGCTATCCAACCTTGTGTTAGGTTCCTCACCATAAGTCAGAGACGACTTGAAGGTGCGCAGTAACCATGGTTGGGACATTTTGGTCTTTAGGTGCCTTCTTCCAGCAGTTTGACATGCAGAAATTTGGCACGTGGTCCTTTTGGTTTTATTACCCTCCAGCTTAGAGATAAGTAGCAGGAAAAGTTTTTCCTCTTAGTTTTATTAGACACATCAGAAGGAGGTGGTTGACGCAAGAAGGCACGATGTGAATAAAGAGCCTTGCTTTCACCACCCTCCCTCCGGCAGCGTGAAGTAACTCAGGGCTAAGCAGAAGCTTATGGAGACCAAATTGGTGCAAATTAATTTCAAATTAATTATAAACATCCCCCTAATTAATAAAAGCCCAGTTTATGACTAGTAGCAATGACAGAAACGACACCGCTTGTAAATGTCTTGCGTGGGCAGGAAGGGAGAACGCTTCCCGACTCCGGTGTTTCACGGAGGCAACCTTCCTCACCTCTGCCTCATCTCCACCTGCCCAAATTCCACATTTTACGAGCCCGTCCCGCCTTTGCATCTGGCATTTCACATAAGCCGCAACTGATAAGTCTGGGAAGTTACACCCTAAGAGAAGGTTCAAAGGTGGGGATCGGCCCGTTTCCACCTGCCCAGAGCGGCAAAATATCCAGATGCCAGCCTCCGAAAGCGGCTGAGCTCAGCATTCCAGAAGCGGACCCACAGGTTCCCCTGGTTCAGAAGAAGTGGTTGCAGTCCAGCCTGCCGGCTGGGAAGAGGGCAACCCCGTTGTCTGGGTGAAGCCTCTGCCTAGGCGTGTGCAATCCAGGCCAAAGAAATCGGATACGGGCTCCTCCCTGCCCTGGGCTGATGTTTCTCGGTTGGCACAAGGCAAGCGGGCCCTCTTGAGCAAGCACAGATTGCCGATCGATGGGTTTCTGATCAGGGATGCATCCCTGTCCTTGACTCACCTTTCGTGCAGGTCAGGGAAAAAAGCGTCAAAATACACTCATGCCAACCTATTTCACCATCACCCCCCTGACCAATTGTGTAGTATTTCTAGGCTCAACTCTGGCCAAGCGGAATTATGTTTCTTAGTTGGCAGAAGGCTTAATGGTCATCCTGAGCAAGCAGGGATTGCTGGTTGATGGTGTTCCTCAGTTCACCTTTCTTGGAAAAGAAGGAGGAAGGCCAACACAAACTCATGCCAACCTATATCTTCATTGTTCCCCTGATTCTCTACAATCCAGGGCCAGCTGCTGACTCCCTTGGCATTTTTGGATGCCATATTTCAGGACCAGGCAGGAGACAAGGGTGAAGAATATATAACTTTATGTATTGTCAAAGGCTCTCATAACTCTGAGTTCTTTGAGCTGTATGGTCATGTTCCAGGGGCCCCTGGTGGCACAGTGTGTTAAAGCGCTGAGCTGCTGAACCAAAAGGTCCCAGGATCAAATCCCGGGAGCGGAATGAGCGCCCGCTGTTAGCCCCAGCTCCTGCCAACCTAGCAGTTCGAAATCATGCAAATGTGAGTAGATCAATACATACCGCTCTGGTGGGAAGGTAACGGCGCTCCATGCAGTCATGCCAGTGGCCACATGACCTTGGAGGTGTCTACGGACAACGCCGGTTCTTTGGCCTAGAAATGGAGATGAGCACCAACCCCCAGAGTCGGTCACGACTGGACTTAACTTCAGGGGAAATCTTTACCTTTACCTATGGCCATGTCCCAGTAGCATTCTCTCCTGATGGGATCCTCTAACCAATGGGATCCTCTAACCATTGCATACGGTGCAGCTGTGGACAACACAGGGACCACCAAATGCAGCAGCTCCCAGACATGAATCAAGGAACATGAAAGGCATGGCAGAGAAGTCAGCCATAGCAGAGCACTTGATGATCCAACCTGGACACAGAACATTATTGGAGAAGACAGAAATTCTGGACCACTCAGACAACCATCATGTCAGACTATGCAAAGAAGCCATTGAAATCCACAAACATGTGGACAATTTAAATAGAAAGGAATAAACCAAGAATTGAATAAAATCTGGCTACTAGTATTAAAAAATACAGAATCTATAAGGAACACCACTCAAAAACAGGAAAACTCTAGACAGCAAGCAATCAAGCGCCAATTAACACCTCTCAAACAGAGGATGCCCCCAGAGGACTCCAAGTGGGTAGGGGAGGTGAACTATAAATCCCAGCAACTACAATTCCCAAATGTCAAGGTTTATTTTCTCAAATCTCCACCAGTGTTCACATTTGGGCATATTGAGTATTCATGCCAAATTTGGTCCAGATCCATCATTGTTTGAGTCCACAGTGCTCTCTGGATGTAGGTGAACTACAACTCCAAAACTCAAGGTCAATGCCCACCAAATTGTTCCAGTATTTTATATTGGTCATGGGAGTTTTACATGCCAAGTTTGGGTCAATTCCATCGTGGCTGGAGTTCAGAATACTCTTTGATTTTAGGTGAACTATAAATCCCAACAACTACAACTCCCAAATGGCAAAATCAACCCCTCCCCAACCCCAACAGTATTCAAATTTGGGTGTATTGGGTAATTGTGCCAAATTTGGTCCAGTGAATGAAAATACATCCTGAATATCAGATATTTATATTACAATTCATATCAGTAACAAAATGATAGTGATGAAGTAGCAACAAAAATAATTTTATGGTTGGGGGTCACCACAACATGAGGAACTGTATTAAGGGGTCACGGCATTAGGAAGGTTGAGAATCACTGTTTTAAGGGTTCTTTCTCTCACCCTGGACATTCCACAGATAGATAGATAGATAGATAGATAGATAGATAGATAGATAGATAGATAGATAGATAGATAGATAGATAGATAGATAGATAGATAGATGTATAGTTTTGTTAGCCACAGCTCAGGGCAAATGGGCTGATGTTTCTCAATTGCCACAAGTCTAGATGGCCCTCTTGAGCAAGCAGGGACTGCCAATCAATGGCTTTCTGATCGGAATTTGATTGCTGCCCTTGGTTCACCTTTCTTGAAAGAGGTCAGGAAAAAAGGAAGACAGCCAACATAAAGTTATCCTGAACATAGAGTGCATCTAAACTGTAGTATGAATGCAGTTTCAAACCCCCTTAACTGCTATGGCTCAATGAAGTGGAGTTATTGGAGTTGTAGTTCGGTGAGGCACCAGCACTCTTTGGCAAAGAAGACTAAAGACCTTGGAAAACTACAGCTCTAAGGATTCCAATCAGTGAGCTGTGGCAGTTCAAGTGGTGCCAATCTGAACTAATTTCAAAGTGTTGTTGCACCGTAGTGTCTCCACGTGCCAGGCTTTACTTTATTTTCGATGTTTACATTTGCTTTATCTGGTTGCATTGCTTACTACATGTTTATCCTGTTGACACAATATCCCTATCTGAAATTGTTTTTAAATGTTTATACATAGATGTTATCTGTACGTTCCTCCGCCATTGTTGTTGTTGTTGTTGTTGTTGTTGTTGTCCGCCTCCAGCTTGGAATAACCTTCTTGCAAGGTGTGCTTAGCAATCCTGGCTCATGACAAACACTTTCCCCGGGTTTTTCTTGGCGAGATGGGTTTGCCCTTCCCTTCCTCTGAGGAAAGGAGGCTTACCCAAGGCTCCCCATTACATTTCTGTGGAAAAACCACTAAAACCACTATGCTACGCTGCCTCTTTGGATTCATTCCGATGTTCCAAAATATAGGTCGAGATGTAAATATGTTAATGGTGATGTTATCTGATCAGAAAGTAGTTGATTAGGGTGATGTAATTCTTTGTGATGTGACATCAGATCAATTTTAACATATGCCAGTTCTGTGAGCTCTGGGCCTTGCAAACACAGGGCAGCCGTGGCTTTCTTTCAGTGTTACGAAATTCTGGGACTTGTAGTTTGACAAGCCCTTCCCTGACATAGTGTTGGTGCCAAACTACAAATCCCAGGAGACTATAGCTTTGAGCCATGACGGTTAAACTCAAAGCTAGAGTGGATCTGCACTTTAGAATTAATGCAGTTTGACAAGCCCTTCCCTGACATAGTGTTGGTGCCAAACTACAAATCCCAGGAGACTATAGCATTGAGCCATGACGATTAAACTCAAAACTGGGGTGGATCTACACTTTAGAATTAATGCAGTTTGACAAGGCCTTCCCTGACATAGTGTTGGTGCCAAACTATAAATCCCAGGAGACTATAGCATTGAGCCATGATGGTTAAACTAAAATCCGGGGTGGGTCTGCACTTTAGAACGAATGCAGTTTGATGCCAGTTTGGTTGCCACGGCTGCATGCTATGGAATCCTGGGAGTTGTAGTTTGACAAGGCCTTCCCTGACATAGTGTTGGTGCCAAACTACAAATCCCAGGAGACTATAGCATTGAGCTATGACGATTAAACTCAAAGCTGGGGTGGATCTGCACTTTAGAAGTAATGCAGTTTGACGTCAGTTGGGTTGCCACGGCTCCATGCTATGGAATCCTGGGAGTTGTAGTTTGACAAGCCCTTCCCTGACATAGTGTTGGTGTCAAACTACAAATCCCAGGAGACTATAGCATTGAGCTATGACGATTAAACTCAAAGCTGGGGTGGGTCTGCACTTTAGAATTAATGCAGTTTGACGCCAGTTTGGTTGCCACGGCTCCATGCTATGGAATCCTGGGAGTTGTAGTTTGACAAGCCCTTCCCTGACATAGTGTTGGTGTCAAACTACAAATCCCAGGAGACTATAGCATTGAGCTATGACGATTAAACTCAAAGCTGGGGTGGATCTGCACTTTAGAATTAATGCAGTTTGACGCCAGTTGGGTTGCCACGGCTCCATGCTATGGAATCCTGGGAGTTGTAGTTTGACAAGCCCTTCCCTGACATAGTGTTGGTGCCAAACTACAAATACCAGGAGACTATAGCATTGAGCTATGACGATTAAACTCAAAGCTGGGGTGGGTCTGCACTTTAGAATTAATGCAGTTTGACGCCAGTTTGGTTGTCACGGCTCCATGCTATGGAATCCTGGGAGTTGTAGTTTGACAAGCCCTTCCCTGACATAGTGTTGGTGTCAAACTACAAATCCCAGGAGACTATAGCATTGAGCTATGACGATTAAACTCAAAGCTGGGGTGGGTCTGCACTTTAGAATTAATGCAGTTTGACGCCAGTTGGGTTGCCACGGCTCCATGCTATGGAATCCTGGGAGTTGTAGTTTGACAAGCCCTTCCCTGACATAGTGTTGGTGCCAAACTACAAATACCAGGAGACTATAGCATTGAGCTATGACGATTAAACTCAAAGCTGGGGTGGGTCTGCACTTTAGAATTAATGCAGTTTGACGCCAGTTTGGTTGCCACGGCTCCATGCTATGGAATCCTGGGAGTTGTAGTTTGACAAGCCCTTCCCTGACATAGTGTTGGTGCCAAACTACAAATCCCAGGAGACTATAGCATTGAGCCATGACGATTAAACTCAAAGCTGGGGTGGATCTGCACTTTAGAATTAATGCAGTTTGACATCAGTTTAGTTGCCACAGCTCCATGCTATGGAATCCTGGGAGTTGTAGTTTGACAAGCCCTTCCCTGACATAGTGTTGGTGCCAAACTACAAATCCCAGGAGACTATAGCATTGAGCCATGACGGTTAAACTCAAATCTAGAGTGGATCTGCACTTTAGAATTAATGCAGTTTGACAAGGTCTTCCCTGACATAGTGTTGGTGCCAAACTACAAATCCCAGGAGACTATAGCATTGAGCCATGACGATTAAACTCAAAACTGGGGTGGATCTACACTTTAGAATTAATGCAGTTTGACAAGGCCTTCCCTGACATAGTGTTGGTGCCAAACTACAAATCCCAGGAGACTATAGCATTGAGCCATGACGATTAAACTCAAAACTGGGGTGGATCTACACTTTAGAATTAATGCAGTTTGACAAGGCCTTCCCTGACATAGTGTTGGTGCCAAACTACAAATCCCAGGAGACTATAGCATTGAGCCATGACGGTTAAACTCAAAGCTAGAGTGGATCTGCACTTTAGAATTAATGCAGTTTGACAAGGCCTTCCCTGACATAGTGTTGGTGCCAAACTACAAATCCCAGGAGACTATAGCATTGAGCCATGACGGTTAAACTCAAAGCTAGAGTGGATCTGCACTTTAGAATTAATGCAGTTTGACAAGGCCTTCCATGACATAGTATTGGTGCCAAACTACAAATCCCAGGAGACTATAGCATTGAGCCATGACGGTTAAACTCAAAGCTAGAGTGGATCTGCACTTTAGAATTAATGCAGTTTGACAAGGCCTTCCATGACATAGTGTTGGTGCCAAACTACAAATCCCAGGAGACTATAGCATTGAGCCATGACGGTTAAACTCAAAGCTAGAGTGGATCTGCACTTTAGAATTAATGCAGTTTGACAAGGCCTTCCCTGACATAGTGTTGGTGCCAAACTACAAATCCCAGGAGACTATAGCATTGAGCCATGACGGTTAAACTCAAAGCTAGAGTGGATCTGCACTTTAGAATTAATGCAGTTTGACAAGGTCTTCCCTGACATAGTGTTGGTGCCAAACTACAAATCCCAGGAGACTATAGCATTGAGCCATGATGGTTAAACTAAAATCCGGGGTGGGTCTGCACTTTAGAACGAATGAAGTTTGATGCCAGTTTGGTTGCCACAGCTCAATCCTATGGAATCCTGTGAGTTGTAGTTTGACAAGGCCTTCCCTGCCAAAAAGTGTTGGTGCCAAACTACAAATCCCAGGAGACTATAGCATTGAGCCATGACAATTAAACTCAAAGCTGGGGTGGATCTGCACTTTAGAATTAATGCAGTTTGACAAGGTCTTCCCTGACATAGTGTTGGTGCCAAACTACAAATCCCAGGAGACTATAGCATTGAGCCATGACGGTTAAACTCAAAGCTAGAGTGGATCTGCACTTTAGAATTAATGCAGTTTGACAAGGCCTTCCCTGACATAGTGTTGGTGCCAAACTACAAATCCCAGGAGACTATAGCATTGAGCCATGACGGTTAAACTCAAATCTAGAGTGGATCTGCACTTTAGAATTAATGCAGTTTGACAAGGTCTTCCCTGACATAGTGTTGGTGCCAAACTACAAATCCCAGGAGACTATAGCATTGAGCCATGATGGTTAAACTAAAATCCGGGGTGGGTCTGCACTTTAGAACGAATGAAGTTTGATGCCAGTTTGGTTGCCACAGCTCAATCCTATGGAATCCTGTGAGTTGTAGTTTGACAAGGCCTTCCCTGCCAAAAAGTGTTGGTGCCAAACTACAAATCCCAGGAGACTATAGCATTGAGCCATGACAATTAAACTCAAAGCTGGGGTGGATCTGCACTTTAGAATTAATGCAGTTTGACGTCAGTTTAGTTGCCACAGCTCCATGCTATGGAATCCTGGGTGTTGTAGTTTGACAAGGCCTTCCCTGCCAAAAAGTGTTGGTGCCAAACTATAAATCCCAGGAATCTATAGCATTGAGCCATGGCGATTAAACTCAAAGCTGGGGTGGATCTGCACTTCAGAATTAATGCAGTTTGACGCTAGTTTAGTCGCCACGGCTCCATGCTATGGAATCCTGGGAGTTGTAGTTTGACAAGGCCTTCCCTGACATAGTCTTGGTGCCAAACTACAAATCCCAGGAGACTATAGCATTGAGACATGACGATTAAACCCAAAGCTGGGGTGGGTCTGCACTTTAGAATGAATGCAGTTTGACGCCAGCTTGGTTGCCAAGGCTCCATGCTATGGAATCCTGGGAGTTGTAGTTTGACAAGCCCTTCCCTGACATAGTGTTGGTGCCAAACTACAAATCCCAGGAGACTATAGCATTGAGCCATGACGATTAAACTCAAAGCTGGGGTGGGTCTGCACTTTAGAATGAATGCAGTTTGACACCAGTTTAGTTGCCACGACTCCATGCTATAGAATCCTGGGAGTTGTAGTTCAGTCAGAGAAGGCTAAAACTACAACTGCCAGGATTCCATAGCATGGAACCATGGCAGTTAAAGTGGTCTCAAACTGCATTAATTTCACAATGTAAACACACCCCTAGTGTTCTTACAATTTCCTGATTTCAGCATTCATTTGGATTAAGGGCTTAGCCCCATGTTAGCTGCCCTGGGTCCCTTCGGGAAGATGGTGGCTGGATATAAAAATAAGGTATTATTATTATTATTATTATTATTATTATTATTATTATTAATCATAATAATAATGACCGAGACAAGGTATAGAACATATTTGAATAATTTCACTCCCTTTAAAATTATGTGAACCATCTGCAGCCGTTATTTTTGTCTTCTTAATATTCAATTGGAAGTCTGCTTTTGCACTTAGTTCTTCCATTTTCAATAGTGATTTTGTTGCATTTTTTGGGAGGGGAAAATATGTGATTTTTGCAGGGAATTAAGGAGACCCTAAGGATCCCAACCAGTCTGCATAAACCTGCATTACGTCTCCCTCTTGTGGCTGCGTGATCAACGTGTAAAAATAAAGAAATACGATTTAACAGCACAAAGCCATCTCTTAAGAACATAAAGAAATTCCTACCAGCACTTTCGCTGGTTCATAGAATCATTGAGTTGGAAGAGATCTCGTGGCCCATCCAGTCCAACCCCATTCTGCCAAGAAGCAGGAAAATCGCATTCAAAGCACCCCCGACAGATGGCCATCCAGCCCGGAAAACATACAACAACCCATCCAGCCTCTGTTTCAAAGCCTCCAAAGAAGGCGCCTCCACCACACTCCAAGGCAGAGAGTTCCACTGCTGAACAGCTCTCACAGAGAGGAAGTTCTTCCTAATGTTCAGGTGGAATCTCCTTTCCTGTACACTCCATTTAGGCAGGAAAAAATGAAATGCAAAGATACAGAATAGGGAACACGTGGCTCAATAGCAGTAGTTGTGAAAAAGATCTTGGAGTCCTCATAGGGAACAAGTTAAACATGAGGGCCGGGCTGTGGCGCAGCTGGCTAGTAACCAGCTGCAATAAATTACTACTGACCGAGAGGTCATGAGTTCGAAGCCCGGGTCGGGTTAAGCCCCCGACCATTAAATAGCCCTGCTTGCTGTTGACCTATGCAGCCCCGAAAGACAGTTGCATCTGTCAAGTAGGGAAATTTAGGTACGCTTTATGCCGGAGGCTAATTTAACTAATTTACAACATCATAAAACTGCCAGCAAAACACAAGGAAAGGAATGAGGAAGTACAGCCACTAGTGGACAGTGAAGCAACAGCTCCCCCTGTGGCCGGAATCATGAAGCTGAGGGAAAAAGAGTTAAATGCCTCTGTGTCTGTCTATACTGAATGTTGTTTGTCTGTTGGCATTGAATGTTTGCCATAAATGTGTTCATTGTAATCCGCCCTGAGTCCCCTTCAAGGTGAGAAGGGCAGAATATAAATACTTTAAATAAATAAATAAATAAATGAGACAACAATGTGATGCGACAGCAAAAAAAGCCAATGGGATTTTGGCCTGCATAAATAGGAGTCTAGTGCCTAGATCCAGGGAAGTCATGCTACTGCTCAATTCTATTCTGCCTTGGTTAGACCACACCTGGAATACTGTGTCCAATTGTGGACACCACAATTGAAGGGAGATGTTGACAAGCTGGAATGTGTCAAAATGTGGGTGACTAAAAGGATCAAGGGTCTGGAGAACAAGCCCTACGAGGAGCGGCTTAAAGAACTAGGGCATGTTTAGCCTGCAGAAGAGAAGGCTGAGAGGAGACATGATGAGGCCCATGGATCAAGATGTGAGGGGAGGTCATAGGGAAGTCATGTTTTCTGCTGCCCTGGAGACTAGGACGCAATGGAATAATTGCTTCAAACTACAGGAAAGGAGATTCCACCTGAACATGAGGAAGAACTTCTTGACTGTGAGAGAGAGCTGTTCAGCATTGGAACTCTCTGCCCCGGAGTGTGGTTGAGGGTTCTTCTTTGGAGGCTTTTAAGCAGAGGCTGGATGGCCATCTGTTGGGAGTGCTTTGAATGCAATTTTCTTGCTTCTTGGCAGGAGGTTGGACTGGATGGTCCACGAGGTCTCTCCATGATTCTATGAAATGGAAACTCACTTGGTGAGCCACACTCTCTCAGCCTCTGAGGAAAGTAATGTCAAGTCTCCAAAATATGAAGACCAAAATCCACTGCTTGTGGTGATATGAAAATAATCAAACAAGTTCAATGTATATCCAAAAATCTCAATATATATCCAAAAAACAGGACTGTCCCAATTGCATATGAGTAGAAATCAGCGGTTCTTCTCTTGAAGTATAAGGACAAGTTTTTCATGTGAGTAAATGTCCTGTTCTTTATTATATGAGTAGACTCCAGTTTCCATATAACTTGACTCAAACCTGCAACCGGTTTCGACTCACAGGAGTCTTCATCAGGCGTTTGGGTTTAAATAAACAGAAAAGGTTGAACTTTTAAGGTGAGAAGTTCACCATCAGTTTTCTGGGTAGGTGGATCAGCTTGTCTTTATTGCCCCATGTAATCTGCAAGGAGTTTTATTCTGTGGCGAGTCCTTATACTTCAAGAGAAGAACCGCTGATTTCTACTCATATGCGATTGGGACAGTCCTGTTTTTTGGATATATATTGAGATTTTTGGATATACATTGAACTTGTTTGATTATTTTCATATCACCACAAGCAGTGGGTTTTGGTCTTCATAGTTTAGGGGAACCCATTGTCCTTTTAAGTCTCCAAAACAGCCACATTCTCTCAGCCTCCAAGGGAAGCAGTGGCACATCTCCAAGAAAGCCATTTTCCAAGCTCTAGTGATCACTTGCAAAACGACAACTGAAACTCTTCTCCGAAATGATTCACACCGAAATCCCAGATCCGGGAGCTGCGGTGTCCTCCGTAGCCCATCTCTCTTTTCAAACCCTGAGTTAAATAAACACACATTGGCCACACCTTGATGGTGTGAACTGAAGGCATTATCTCCAGCAAACAAGGGGAGCATGAGGAGCTCTAATTTGCTTTTTGGCAGCCAACGTGGGGCAAAAAGCATAGGGGGAGGGATGGGGAAAGAAAATATACACAGGCCCTTTCAGGATTTGGAGGTCAGGGCAAAAGCCCGTGTTTATCAGGAGTCGGGCTAGGTATACAGCCCAAGGTGAGGGAAACGGTGCCAGGAATGCATGTGTGCACATGCTACACGCCAAGCCACTCATAAGATTGCACAGACGGATTTCGGCGAGGCTTCTTCCTGCAACGGGGCGAGAGATACAGTCCTCAGACATCTTGCAAGAAATAGTCCTAGGATGTATCCGTACTGTAGAGTGTGTGCAGTTTGACACCACTTTCGCTGCTGTGGCTCAATATTCTGGAATCCTGTGATTTGTAATACAGTGACGAAGGGTTAGAAGGCACGATCATCAAGTTTGCAGATGACACCAAACTGGGAGGGAGAGCCAACACTCCAGAAGACAGGAGCAGAATTCAAAACGATCTTGACAGACTAGAGAGATGGGCCAAAACTAACAAAATGAAGTTCAACAGGGACAAATGCAAGATACTTCACTTCGGCAGAAAAAATGGAAATCAAAGATACAGAATGGGGGACGCCTGGCTTGGCAGCAGTGTGTGCGAAAAAGACCTTGGAGTCCTCGTGGACAACAAGTTAAACATGAGCCAACAATGTGATGCGGCTGCTAAAAAAGCCAATGGGATTCTGGCCTGCATCAATAGGGGAATAGTGTCTAGATCCAGGGAAGTCCTGCTCCCCCTCTATTCTGCCTTGGTCAGACCACACCTGGAATACTGTGTCCAGTTTTGGGCACCACAGTTGAAGGGAGATGTTGACAAGCTGGAAAGCGTCCAGAGGAGGGCGACTCAAATGATGAAGGGTCTGGAGAACAAGCCCTATGAGGAGCGGCTTAAAGAGCTGGGCATGTTTAGCCTGCAGAAGAGAAGGCTGAGAGGAGACATGATAGCCATGTACAAATACGTGAAGGGAAGTCATAGGGAGGAGGGAGCAAGATTGTTTTCTGCTGCCCTGCAGACTAGGACACGGAACAATGGCTTCAAACTACAGGAAAGGAGATTCCACCTGAACATCAGGAAGAACTTCCTCACTGTGAGAGCTGTTCGACAGTGGAACTCTCTCCCCGGGGCCGTGGTGGAGGCTCCTTCCTTGGAGGCTTTTAAGCAGAGGCTGGATGGCCATCTGTCGGGGGTGCTTTGAATGAGATTTCCTGCTTCTTAGCAGGGGGTTGGACTAGATGGCCCATGTGGTCTCTTCCAACTCTACTATTCTATGATTCTATGATTCTATGACACCCAGTGCATTTTGGTAGAGAAGGCTCAAGACCTTGTCAAACTATAGATGCCATGATTCCATAGCATTGAGCCACGGTAGTTAAAGCAATGTCAAACTACTGTATATACTCGAGTATAAGCCCTTTTTTAGGGCTGAAAAAGCTCCCCTCGGCTTATACTCAAGTGAGGGTCCTGCCCGGCTTCTATTCAAGTCGGCTTATACTTGAGTATATAGGTATTCAGAGTTGGACAGTCTTATCTTATTAAAGTCTTATTATTATCTTAAATTCCAGTTTTATATAAATATTCAAAAACATTTAACCTACTGGTGCCTCAAATAATGCAATTTTATTAATATCTATTTTTATTTTTGAATTTGACCTGTAGCATTTCCCACCCTCGTCTTATACTCGAGTCAATAAGTTTTCCCAGTTTTTGTGGTAAAATTAGGTGCCTCGGCTTATATTCGGGTCGGCTTATACTCGAGTATATACGGTACATTAATATAGATGCACACCCAGACTCAACTGCATGGGAATATCGGGAGATTATTATTTCCTCTGACTATTAATGCAGGCAAAGAGAGTGTTTGTCTTCTTTGCTGTAGTGCAGGCATGAGCAAACTTGGGCCCTCCAGGTGTTTTGGACTTCAACCCCTACACTTTAATGATTGATAAAAAATATTGAAGAGTATCAGCCCAGGACAGAACATTGCAGCTCTCGTCTTGAGACCTCGTTCCAATTTGAAATGCATCCACACTGTCAAATGAATGCAGTTTGACACCACGTTAACTCCCACGGCTCAATGTGTGCATTGTCTTCTCCTCTTCCTCCTTCTTTTCATTCATTTATTCCCCATTTCTCTCTCTCGATCAAAATCCAAACCAGGTCACAATCTCAAGAAGAACAAGGAGGCGATAAGACCTCTGTGAGGAGAAGATGGGGTGATGGTGACACGGGGGATAGGGAAAAGGCAGAACTACTTAAATCCTTCTTTGCCTCAGTCTTCTCACAAAGGAAAGCCATTCTCAACCTCAGCAATATGGAGTGGACGAAGAATTAGGGGGAATCCAACCCCAAATAGGGAAACAAGTTGTCCAGCAATAGCTGGCCACTCTAAACGAATTGAAGTCCTCAGGACCAAGGGGACTTTCCAAGCAGGGATTCGAACCCTGGTCTCGAGTGGTTCCAGCGGTCAAACACCGCAACACATTGTCTATCCTAGTTACCTTCTCGCAGAAAAAATGATTTGATGGCTTTGAGGTTTGAGGATTGAAAGGATCTGATCTATTTCGAAGCTCTGGTTGGACCAAAGTCCCTATCATCCCCAGTCAGCATGATGGCAACTATGGGGCCGGGCTGTGGCGCAGGCTGTTGAGCAACCAGCTGCAATGAATCACTCTGACCAGGAGGTCATGAGTTCGAGGCCAGCTCGGAGCCCCGTGTTTGTCTTGTCTTTGTTCTATGTTAAGGCATTGAATGTTTGCCTTATATGTGTAATGTGATCCGCCCTGAGTCCCCTTTGGGGTGAGAAGGGCGGAATATAAATACTGTAAATAAATAAATAAATAAATACAACTGGTTGATGGGACACCTGTGAAGACTATTATGAGTGTCCTCACATTCCTTTTGGCATTATAGTGACTTCTTGATGTAGTTCTTTCTAATATTTAGATGAGATCTCTTTTCCTGCAACTTGAATCATAGAATCATAGAATAGTAGAGTTGGAAAAGACCTCATGGGCCATCCAGTCCAACCCCCTGCCATTGAACCATTATGTCCTACTCTCTGGAGTAGGAGAAAACAGGTTGCTCCGTCTTCAATGGAAAAATTTTTAGGATATGTAAACATGGCTCTCATGTATCCTCTCAACCTTCTCTTCTCCAAGCTAAACATACGCAACTCCTGAAGGCATTCCTCATAGGCATCCTTGGCTTCCAGGTCTTTAACCATTTTGGTCATCCTTCTCTGGACACCTTCCAGCTGATCAATATCCCTATTGAATGTTGGTGCCCAAAACTGGTGAGGTCTGACCAAAGCAGAATACAGTGTAACTATGATATCCTTTGGTCTAGACCAGGGGTCCTCAAACTTTTTAAGCCGAGGGCCGGTCCACAATCCTTCAGACTGTTGAGGGGCCGGATTATCATTTGAAAAAAAATACAAACAAATTCCGATGCATATGTGTTATTTGTAGTGCAAAAACAACAACAACAACAACAATGAAAGACCAATAAATATTTAAAAATAAAAGCAATTTTAACCAACATACATTGATCAGGGTTTCAATTTTAAGTGTGGTCCTGCTTCTGGCCAATGAGATAGTCAAGTTAATTAGGGTTGTTGTTGTTGTTGTTGTTGTTGTGTGCCTTCAAGTCATTTCAGACTTTGGGTGAGCCTGAGTCTAAAATTTATTTATTATTTATTTAATGCATTTATTTACTACATTTGTATCACACCCTTCTCACCCCAAAGGGGACTCAGAGTGGCTTACAAATTATATGTACATACAATATATTATATTATTAGCATAGCACAATATCTATATATATAAAAGAGTGATGGCATCACGGCGATTCACAAAACAACAAAAGTACAGGCCCCCCAACCTCAAAATTTGACAACACAACCCATCATCCACGCCTCAAGGTTGATACAACAAAAAGAAAAGAAAAATAAAGTCCTAATTAGAGGGAGAGCAATAATTTTTTTATCCAATTGCTGCCAGTTTAGAGGGCTAATCTCTGCCCACTTGGTTGCCTAGCAACCAAGGGACAGCCAGGTTTCAGTTAGGGGACAGGCAGATTTAGGCCTCACTTAGACTTCTTCCACAGATTATCTAATTTGCACTGGATTATATGGCAGTGTAGACTCAAGGCTCTTCCACACAGCTATATAACCCATTTATAATCTTAAATTATCTGCTTTGCACTGGATTATCTTGACTCCACACTGCCATATAATCCACTTCAGTGTGCATTTTATACAGCTCTGAAGAAGGAGCCTCATATAATCCAGTTCTGAGCAGATAATTTAAGATTAGAAATATACAGTATAGTCTCACTTATCCAATGTAAACAGGCCGGCAGGATAAGTGAATATGTTGGATGATAAGAAGGGATTCAGGAAAAGCCAATTAAACATCAAATTAGGTAATCATTATACAAATTAAGCACCAAAACATCATATTATACAACAAATTTGACAGAAAAAGTAGTTCCATGCACAGTAATGCTATGTAGTATTTACAGTAGAGTCTCACTTATCTAACACTCGCTTATCCAACGTTCTGGATTATCCAACGCATTTTTGTAGTCAATGCTTTCAATATATTGTGATATTTTGGTGCTAAATTCATAAATACAGTAATTACTATATAGCATTACTGTGCACTGAACTACGTTTTCTGACAAATTTGTTGTCTAACATGATGTTTTGGTGCTTAATTTGTAAAATCATAACTTAATTTGATGTTTAATAGGGTTATCCTTAATTCCTCATTATCCAACATATTCGCTTATCCAACGTTCTGCCGGCCCGTTTATGTTGGATAAGTGAGACTCTACTGTACTGTATTTACAAATTTACCACTAAAATATCACAATGGATTTAAAACACTGACTACAAAAACATTGATTATGAAAAGGCAGACTGCGTTGGATAATCCAGAACATTGTATAAGCGATACAATGGATAAGTGAGATTCCTCTTTAATATGAAATAATTACTGGGATAGAATAATGCAGAACAATATAATCTCTAAAACCAGGACAGTAAATAAACAGGGGAATTCCACACAGGAAACAATCAGGGCCAGCTAACACCTCCTAACAAAGTATTCCCATCATCAAAGTCTGGCAAATCCTCTGTTTTCTCAGGGCCACAGACAGTTGAAGCACATAAAATATCGCAAACAACACCACTCTGAAAACAAGGGAATTCCAGACAGGAAACAATCAGGGCCAGCTAACACCTCCCAACAAAAAATTCACTCAGGGAGGAAACAGCCAGGCTTTAAAGCTGCTAGGCCATTACATCCTAATCATTTTTCCTAATTGCAGCATTCATACTTGCCTCCAGCAAACAAAAAAACCAATCAGAAATATTGTATATTCACAACCTTTAGGAAATAATAGCCCCTGATGGCGCAGCGTGTTAAAGCGCTGAGCTGCTGAACTTCTGGACCGAAAGGCCACAGGTTTGAATTGGGGGAGCGGAGAGAGCCCCCACTGTTAGCCCCAGCTTCTGCCAACCCAGAAGTTCGAAAACATGCAAATGTGAGTGCATCAATAGGTACTGCTCCGGCGGGAAGGTAACGCCGCTCCATGTAGTCATCCCACATGACCTTGGAGGAGTCTACGGACAACGCCGGCTCTTCGGCTTAGAAATGGAGATGAGCACCAACCTCCAGAGTAAGACACGACTGGACTTAATGTCTGGGGAAAACCTTTACCCTTGACCTTAACTATCACCAATTCCTCAATACTTTATTTCCCATACCACCAGACTTCGCCACAGCAATGCGTGGCCGGGCACAGCTAGTTAGCATTATAGATTACTATATTGAACTATACCACTATACTGTAATATTATTAGTAATATTATATGTAATATAGAATATATAATAAATATTATTATATGGTATTATTATTAGTGTTATATTGTACTACATTATAATATTATTATCAATATTATATGTATACAATATATTATATTATAAAACTGAGGGCGGGGGCCAGGTCAATGACCTCGGAGGGCCGCATCCGGCCCCCGGGCCTTAGTTTGGGGACCCCTGGTCTAGACAGACACTATCTTCCTATTGATGTAGCCTAGAATCGCATTAGCTTTTTTAGCTGCTGCATCACACTGTTAGCTCACGTTCGGCTTGTGGTCTACTTAGGCTTCCTAGATCCCTTTAACGTGCATGTTTCTCAAGCCAGATGTCACCCATCCTATATCTATGCATTTCATTTTTCTTCTTGTTGAAATTCATTTTGTGAGTTTGGGCCCAGCTCTCCAATCTGTTAAGGTCATTTTGGATCCTGATCTTGTCCTCTGGGGTATTTGCTACCTCTTCTTAATTTGGTGTCATTTGCAGATTTGATACACATGGCCTCTAGTCCATCATCCAAGTCTTTATATTGATGCAGTCTATAAACGCTTTGGCTTTTTCAGTTGCCACATCACACTGTTCACTCAAGTTCAGCTTGTGGTGTAGATCCAGAACTCTCTCTCAAATTGGAGAGACCATGAGCCAGAAAATAATGAACATTTTGCATGAAACAAAGTAGTACATGTAAGAAAGGACCTGTGCCCTCCCTTCTTTTGAGCTGGTGCTTTTCTCCAGAAAGTTCCAAGAAGAGAAGCTAACTCAGAGTAAACAAGTTAGGTCACAGATACCACCTGTGCCAAAATAGGTGTGGAGGTGAAGAAGACCATCAGCAATTGGTCAATTTTAGATAAACCAAGGTATATAATCTTTGTTCACCGCGACACGTTTCGTAGCGGTACAGACCTTTGTGTGTGTACGGCTGTTTGCCTTATCATAGCTATGATGAAAATAAATTCTTTGCTTTTTGTACTCTCACGAGACTGGATGTTCTGCCCGACTACCTCCTGAGCCAGAACCCTTTGAGATAATTGCCTTACAAAATGAGTTGATTGTCTTCCTATCAGCTTCCTTCACTTTCAGCACCCATAGGTACACATAAAAATGGAAAATATACAATGGCATGGACCATCCTAACACCAGTGCTGTTGGTTATATTTCGGAAGAAGAAACTGGCCCAACCACCTCTGAGTATTTCTTGTTGAACAAAACCTTCTGAAATGTATGAGGTTGCCATAAGTCAACCAGTGAACTGGGTTGCATCTACACCAGGGGTCCTCAAACTTTTTAAGTGGAGGGCCGGTTCATGGTCCCTCAGATTGTTGAGGGGCCGAATTATCATTTGGGGGGGAAAAAACAAAATCCTATGCACACTACACATATCTTATTTGTAGTGCAAACCCCACCTAACAACAATTATTTATTTATTTATTTGCTACATTTATACCCCACCATCTCTCACCCCAAAGGAGACTCAGAGTGGCTTACAAGTTGTATGTACATACAATATATTATTATTATTTTTTGTGTCAGGAGCAACCAGAGTTGCTTCTGGAGTGAGAGAATTGGCTGTCTGCAAGGGCATTGCCCAGGGGACGCCCGGATGTTTTTGATGTATTTACTAGGCATGTCCGATTGATGAAAAAAATGTTTCAATTCTCGTTTCTAAAGTAGGGGGCGCTGGCGTTTCGATATAGAAAGTATTTCCGATTTTTTCACCCAAAAATTTCAGATATTTCCGAAAATTCGTAATGATTCTAAATGTTTCTAAAATGGAAAACGCGCATGCGCAATCGCCACACACACAAAAAAAAGGAACCCCGGGGGGGGGGGGACTTTACAGGTCTCTCCCGCCCTAATTTCTTGAGCTATCCTCATCAACCCTATCCCCTACCTTTGCGTCCATCGTGGAATCTTCTGATTGGCCTGGGAGCGGCAGCCATGTTAGGCTGCGCTAAGCTCCCATTCTAGGTAGGTTGCAGAAACAAAAAAAATTAAAAAATATTTTTAAAAATATATATTTAAAAATGTTTTGGGGAAAAAAATTAACGAAACATTAAGAGACAATTAGAGAATGGGCCAACAATGGTTCGAATTACATTGCTGGTTGCGCTGTGAGACAATGTCTCGGAATGCGTATCAAAAAGCGAGAACAATCCGAAATAATTCCGATATACGATTCAAAACGATTTTTTGGACATGCCTAGTATTTACCATCCTTGTGGGAGGCTTCTCTCATGTCCCCGCATGGAGCTGGAGCTGAAAGAGGGAGCTCATCCGCACTCTCCCCGGGTGGGATTCGAACCTGGCAGCCTTCAGGTCAGCAACCCAACCTTCAAGTCACGAGGTTTTTATCCCCTAGGCCACCGGAGGCTCCTATATATTATATTATTAGCATAGTACAATATTAGCATTATATATGAATATATTGTACTATACCACTATACCATAATATTATTAGTAATATTACATTTAATATATAATATATAATTAATATTATTATATTATACAATATTATTATATTGTATTATTATTATTATTATTATTAGCCGCCCTGAGTCCCCTATCGGGTGAGAAGGGCGGGGGTAGAAATACTGTAATAAATAAATAAATAAATAAATATTATATTGTATTACATTATAATATTATTATCAAGATTATATGTATGCACAATATATTATATCATTACCATAGCACAATATTAGTAAATGAAAGAACAATACAATATTTAAAAATAAAAACAGTTTTAACCAACATACTGAAAACCTTTCAGGATTTCAATAGGAAGTTTGCCTGCCTCTTGCCAATGAGATGGTCAAGTTAAGTAGGATTGTTGTTGTTGTTGTTGTGCCTTCAAGTCATTTCAGACTTTGGGCTAGCATTAGTTTGGGGACCCCTGATCTACACTGTTGAGGCACCGGCACATTTCAACAGTGAAGGCTAAAGACGCCAAGATTTCATAGCATTGAGCCTTGGCAGTTAAAGTGGTGTCAAACTGCATTAACTAGACCAGGGGTCCCCAAACTAAGGCCCGGGGGCCGGATGCGGCCCTCCAAGGTCATTTACCTGGCCCCTGCCCTCAGATTTATAATATAATATTTTATATCATTTTGAATAATATATTGTATATACATATAATATTGATAATAATATTATAATGTTATACAATATAATACTAATAATAATACCATATAATAATATTAATTATATGTTATATATTACATATAATATTACAGTGTAGTGGTATAGTTCAATGTAGTAATATATAATGGTAATATTGTGCTATGCTAATAATATAATATATTGTATGTACATAAAGCTGCTCTGAGTCCCCTTCGGGGTGAGAAGGGTAGGATATAAATAAATATAGTAAATGAATAAATAAATAATTTTAGACTTAGGCTCGCCCAAGGTCTGAAATGACTTGAAGGCACACAACAACAACAATCCTAATTAACTTGGCTATCTCATTGGCCAGAAGTAGGCCCACACTTCCCATTGAAATCCTGATAGGTTTATGTTGGTTACAATTGTTTTTATTTTTAAATATTGTATAGTTATTTCATTGTTGTTATTGTTTTGCACTACAAATAAGACATGTGAAGTGTGCACAGGAATTTGTTCATTTTTTTTCCAAATGATAATTCGGCCCCACCACAGTCTGAAGGATTGTGGACTGGCCCTCTGCTTTAAAAGTTTGAGGACCCCTGTAGTAAATAAATGCAGTAAATAAATAAATAATAAATAAATAAATTTTAGACTTAGGCTCACCCAAAGTCTGAAATGACTCGAAGGCACACAACAACAACCAACAACAACAACAATCTTAATTAACTTGACTATCTCATTGGCCAGAAGCAGGACCACACTTCCCATTGAAATCCTGATAAATGTATGTTGGTTAAAATTGTTTTTATTTTTAAATATTGTATTGTTTTTTCATTGTTCTTGTTGTTGTTGTTGTTGTTGTTTTTGCACTACAAATAAGACATGTGCAGTGTGCATCGGAATTTATTTGTATTTTTTTTTTCAAATGATAATCCGGCCCCTCAACAGTCTGAAGGCTTAAAAAGTTTGAGGACCCCTGAACTAGACAATGTAGATGCACCATTGGAGGCCCATTTGCACCAGGAGAAGGCCCATCGTGTTGGTTTCTCCTTGCGTCCCAGTTCCCTTCATCGCCTCTCATCACTGGGCAATGTGATAAGAATCCACCCACACAGGAGCGCCTTGATAAGAGAGATTAACCTGTTATCAAGGGAGGTTAACTCGACACTACTGTGGGCGGGGAATGTGGACTCTCCCAATGTCATATTAGCAGCTCCCCTGCCTTTCGCAAGACTGGCTTCTGGCGTGTTGACACTCTTTCCATCCACCTCCCCCCAAAAAACTACACACACAACACACTTGCAAACACTTTGATATTTGCACAACTTGGTCGCTCTGGGTCTATGTCACGTAGAGAGCATGAAGGGAGTCTCCTTTTCTGGAGGTTTTTAAGCAGAGGCTGGATGGCCATCTGTTGGGAGGGCTTGGATTTGTGTCTTCAGGCAGAGTAGGGTTAGATTGGATGGTCCTTGTAGTTCCTTCCAACTCTAAGATTCGATGATTTCAGATACAAACCTGCCCAGAAAATCCATTTTGATGCTCCCATAGCATTGAGCCGTAGCAGTTATGGTGGTGTCAAACTGCATTAAATCTACAGTGTAGATCAGAGTTTTCCAAACATTTCATACTTTGCAGAAATGCAACATTTTGTGACACAGTAATTCAGTTTTACTTGCAAATGAACCCCTTATAAAAGATATGGACACATACATAAATTGTAATAATGGAATGTATGGGGACATTAGGCATCGTGGTGGTACAGCGAGTTAAACCACTGAGCTGCGGAACTTCTTGAGCAAAAAGTCAGTGGTTCCAATCCGTGGAGCGGGGTGAGTTCTCATCGTTAGTCCAAACTTCTGCCAAGCTAGCAGTTAGAAAACATGCAAATGTGAGTAGATCAATTGGTACTGCTCCAGTGGGAAAATAACAGTGCTCCATGAAATGATGCTGGCCACATGACCTAGGAGGTGTCTACGGACAACGCCGGCTCTTTGGCTTAGGAATGTTGATGGGCACCACCCCCCAGAGTTGGACTCGACTAGACTTAACATCAAGGGCAAACCTTTACCTTTACTTATGAGGACATTACATATCTCATGAAATCCTGTTATTTATATATACAGTAGAGTCTCACTTATCCAACATAAATGGGCCGGTAGAATGTTGGATAAGCAAATATGTTGGCTAATAAGGAGAGATTAAGGAGAAGCCTATTAAACATCCAATTAGGTTATGATTTTACAAATTAAGCACCAAAACACCATGTCATACAAGAAATTTGACAGAAAAAGTAGTTCAATACGCAGTAATGTTATGTTGTAATTACTGTATTTACAGATTTAACACCAAAATATCACGATGTATTGATAACATTGACTTCAAAAATGCGTTGGATAATCCAGAATGTTTGATAAGTGAAAGTTGGATAAGTGAGACTCTACTGTATTTAAAAATATATGGTAAAAGGTAGGTAAAGGTTTTCCCCTGACGTTAAGTCCAGTCATGACCGACTCTGGGGGTTGGTGCTCATCTCCATTTCTAAGCTGAAGAGCCGGCGTTGTCCATAGACACCTCCTAGATCATGTATCCACTGGCATGACTGTATGGAGCAACATTACCTTCCCGACGGAGCGGTACCTATTGATCTACTCACATCTGCATGTTTTCGAACTGCTAGGTTGGCAGAAGCTGGGGCTAACAGTGGGTGCTCATTCCGCTGCCAGGATTTGAACCTGGGACCTTTGGGTCTGCAAGTTCAGCAGCTCAGCGCTTTAACACACTGTGCCACCCGGGGCCCCTAAATATATATATATATATATATATGTATATGTGTGTGTGTGTGTGTGTGTGTGTGTGTGTATGTGTGTGTGTGTGTGTGTGTGTATATATATATATATATATATATATATATATATATATATATATTTACAGCATTTATATTCCTCCCTTCTCACCCCGAAGGGGACTCAGGGCGGATCACATTACACATATAGGCAAACATTCAATGCCTTTAACATAGAACAAAGACAAACAAACATAGGCTCTGAGGGGCCTCGAACTCATGACCTCCTGGTCAGAGTGATTCATTGCAGTTAATTGCAGCTGGCTTGCTCTCCCGCCTGCGCCACAGCCCGGGCCTATATATGAGCTATTGCTTATTTCACGTAGACTCAGGGGCTTCTGTTACATCCTTGTGGCACACGTACACATTTCAGTGAACACACTAACATGTCACAGCACACAGTTTGGAAAGCGGTGTTGTAGATGCATCTGGAGTAAATGCAAAACAACCCCAGTTCGAATGAGTTTCAAAATGGAAACGGGAGGACCTTGAAGAGCCTGAACTTCACTGGTTTGCACATCCCTGGGTTGCCTGTTGTTTATTTATGACACAGTTGAGCCAGTTCCCAAGGTTTTAGGGTGGGTCCCCGGTTAGAACTGCCTAATGGAGGTTTCGAAAGCCAGGTGTCCCAGGCAAACAGTTTGCACTCTGAAGATTATCCTGTATATTTGAGCTGGCCTCATTCCTCAGTCGGAGAGGAGAAAACTCAACATCCCTCTCGTCCAGCATCCTGGTTCCCACAGTGGTTTAAAAAGACACCTCCAAGGTGCATTTACACTGTAGAAGTAATGTGGTTTGACAGCACTTTATCTGTCATAGTTTAATGCTATGGTATCCTGGGAGTTGTGGTTTAGGCTTCTCTGCAAACTACAAATCCCAGGATTCCATCACATTGAGTCATGGTGGTTACCCAGATGGCTATCTATATGCAAAGTACATTCCACATTCGTGAGGATATATATCTGAATACAGATTGGTCTTCATTGAGGATAGCATTCAGTGCATGGTCAGACAGAAGATTATCCAGCACACACTCCATTGCTCCATCCTGACTGCATATGGGATTATCCTTTCTATATATATACAGTAGAGTCTCACTTATCCAAGCCTCACTTATCCAAGCCTCTGGATAATCCAAGCCATTTTTGTAGTCAATGTTTTCAATATATCGTGATATTTTGGTGCTAAATTCGTAAATACAGTAATTATAACATAACATTACTGTGTATTGAACTACTTTTTCTGTCAAATTTCTTGTAAAACGTGATGTTTTGTTGCTTAATTGGTCAAAATCATAACCTAATTTGATGTTTAACAGATGTTCCTTAATCCCTCCTTATTAACCAAGAAATTCACTTATCCAAGCTTCTGCTGGCCAGTTTAGCTTGGATAAGTGAGACTCTACTATATGTGTGTGTGTGTGTGTGTGTGTGTGTGTGTGTGTGCGTATATATATATAGAAAGGATAATTGACAATTTTGTATTTAAGGATTAGAAAGAAAAAAAGGTTAACAAATAGTAGAGATTTCACATTGAAAGTGGGAGAACACTGATTGTTTAAAGGAAAGTAGGAAATAAGATATAAGAAAAAGAGGGAAAAAATAAATAAATAATATTACAGTGGAGTCTCACTTATCCAAGCTAAATGGGCCGGCAGAAGCTTGGATAAGCGAATATCTTGGATAATTAGGAGGGATTAAGGAAAAGCCTATTAAACATCAAATTGGGTTATGATTTTACAAATTAAGCACCAAAACATCATGTTATACAACAAATTGGACAGAAAAAGTAGTTTGATATGCAGTAATGCTATGTTGTAATTACTGTATTTACAAATTTAGCACCAAAATATCACGATATATTGAAAACATTGACTACAAAAGTTAGATGGAAGTCAACAAACTTTAACTGGTTCATCATAAAAAAATTATTTATTTATTTATATAACTGAATGTTCGTAAAAATTAGTAAGTCACCACATCCCCTTCGTCCTCAATAGTCTCAAAGATTGTATCTAATTCAGCAGATAGGGTCCAATTTCATTTGTTTTAAATAATCCTTTACCAGGTCCCAATTAGTTTCTTCCTTTGGTAAACCTTGGCTTGGAGATAGCCAATATGTAAGTTTGTCCATGTTCATCACCTCCATGACTTTATTTAACCATTCCTCCTTATTCGGAATCTCCTTTCGTCTCCAGAGCCTGGCATATGTTATTCTCGCGGCAGTGACCACGTAATTGAACAAGATCTCTTTATTTTTATCCTGATTTATGTCTAACATTTCTAGTAAGAAATACTCGGGTTGTCTTTTAATTTTTATCTTCAAAATTGTTGTATAGCTTCGTTTATGTCTTTCCAATAAAGTTGAGCTTTTGGACATGTCCACCATAAATGAAAAAAAGTGCCCGTCTGTTGCTCACACTTCCAACATTTGTCAGATGTATTCTTATAACATTTAGAAATTTTATAGGGGGTAATATACCACCTATATTGCATTTTTAGCCAGTTCTCTCACATATCATATGCATAGGTATATCTAAGGCCCTGGTTCCAAATCTTCTCCCAACCTTTTAGTTGGATCTGGTGTCCCACATTCTGAGCCCATTTCACCATACACTCCTTTATCTGGTTTCCAGATTTCTACCTCTGCTTCCCTATCACATCATGGAGGTCATATTATTTACCTTTTCCCCTTATCCGCTGGATTGAAGTGTGGGTGGGAAAAGCCAGGAGCCAATTTGCTGAAAGCAAAGCAGAATCTTTTCATTTGCTTTGCCAGTAATTCAGAATAATATTTTTATGCCTTTTTTTTAACTATCAACCCAACCAAATCACCACGGATGAGCAGATCACTGAGCAGTTGAAGTCTTTCAAAAAAAAGTGGGAGTAAGCCAGGAGTCAATCTCCAGAAATAAAGCTTTCTGGGAGAGAGAAAGCAAACAAACACGATTAGGTGTCAAAACTTTACAAAAGGTAAAGACAGTTTACATTGTAAAATGACATTTTGGAGAGGCTCAAAAATATACTCTGGAGGGACTTTTGGCACAGCTGCCTTGAAATCTAACCACCCAAAGATTGGCTTGTTGCCTTCAGGGCCAAATGAGATATCATGCGCAAGTGTTTATTAACAGTTCATTGGCAGTAAACCGCCATCCAAAAAAGGTGCTTTTGCAGGCTTTATTTACAAAGAGGCTCTGGTGAAATACATAGGTTGGGGCACCCTTCAAGATCCTGGTGTGCTCCAAGTGTGCTTGACTGCAACCCTTAGCCAGCATGGAGTTGTAGTCCAACACAGACTGTGCACATTCAGAAGAAGACCTAAAAGACACTCTAAACACCTTTGCAGAAGCATAGGAGAAGCTTGGCCTCTCATTGAACATCAAGGCCGGCACTAGCCAATCCTTTTGCAATGCCAGGAATACAGCTTAATGGTGTAACATTAGAAAATGTCGACCATTTCCACTACCTTGGCAGCCACCTCTCCACTAAAAGTCAACATTGATGCTGAAATATAACACCGCCTGAGCTCTGCGAGTGCAGCATTTTTCTGAATGAAGCAGAGAGTGTTTGAGGATCAGGACATCCGTAGGGATATCCAAGGTGTTTGTTTATAATCCTACCCTGTTATACACGTGCGAAATGTGGACTGTCTACAGACGTCACACTCAACTTCTAGAACAATTCCATCAGCTTTGCTTCTAAAAAATCCTGCAAATCTCTTGGGAAGACAGGCAGACAAATGTCAACGTGTTGGAAGAAGCAAAAACCATCAGCATTGAAGCGATGCTCCTATGCCATCAACTCCGCTGGACTGGCCATGTTGTCTTAATGCCCGATCACCGTCTCCCAAAGCAGTTGTTATACTCTCAACTCAAGAATGAGAAACATAATGTCAGCTGACAAGAAAAGAGATTTAAAGATGGACTTAAAGTAAAGATAAAGGTAAAGGTTTTCCCCTGACGTTAAGTCCAGTCGTGACCGACTCTGGGGGTTGGTGCTCATCTCCATTTCTAAGCCAAAGAGTCGGCGTTGTCCGTAGACACCTCCAAGGTCATGTGGCCAGCATGACTGCATGGAGCGCCGTTACCTTCCTGACAGAGCGGTACCTATTGATCTACTCACATTTGCATGTTTCCGAACTGCTAGGTTGGCAGGAAAAGATGGACTTAAAGCCAACCTTAAAAATGATGGCATAGTCACCCAGAACTGGGAAGCCCTGGCCCTTGAGCACTCTGATTGGAGGTCAGCTGTGACCAGCAGTGCTGCAGAATTCAAAGAGGCACAAACGAAGGGCTTAAGGGAGAAACGAGACAAGAGGAAGGTGCGTCAAGACAACCCTGACTGGGACCGCCTTCCATCTGGAAACCAATATCCTCACTGCGGAATAACATGCGAGTCAAGAATAGGTCTCCACAGTCACCTACGCATCCACTGCCAAGACACTACACTTGGAGGTCCATCATCCTCGGGCTGCAAGGGATCGCCTAAGTAAATAAAAGTAAGTGTAGTCCAACATATTCCGAGGGCTGAAGGGGAGAGAAGTCCTGAAACTAGATCTTCTGGCACACCAAACACTCTGTTTTTCTAACGTTCACTTCTACTACCAAAGTTGGACTGTTTGTCAGCACTCCATAGTTAATATGGTTTCCTCTGTTAACTGCTGGAATCTTCAACAACACTCAATGGTGTATCTCCATTCTTTTGTTCCATTGCAAGTCTGATGTGTCCTAATTTGAAGTATTTTCTGCAAAAGGCTTTCAGGTTGTATCAATAGGAGTGTAGTACCTAGAGATTGAGTCATAGTCCCACTCTGCTTTGCTTTGGCCAGGCCTTGGCTGGAATAATCTTGTATCCGGTTCTGGGCACCACAACGCAAAATAGAGATCGAAAAGCTAGAAGGCGTCCAGGGAAGGGGAATGGTCTGGAAGCCAAGCCCTATGAGGAAAAGCTGAGGAAGCTGGGGAAGTTTAATACGGAGAAGAGAAGGCTGAGAGGGAACATGAAAGCCATGTTCAAATACTTGAAAGGAAGTCATATTGACAAGGAGACACTGTGTTCTGTTGCTCTGGAGACTATGACACAATAGAGCAATGCATTCAAATTGCAAGAAAAGGGAGTCCACTTAAACATTAGGAAGAACGTCCTGACAGTAAGAGGGGTTTTTGGAGGTTTTTAAGAAGAGGCTGGATGGTCATCTGTTGGATGGGCTTGGATTGTGTCTTTCTGCATGGCAGAAGAACTTTCAACTTCAGATTGGATGGCCCTTGTTGTTTCTTCTCTCAGCTCCCCCAAAGAAATTCACAAGGGGGCCACTAGGACTATCACATTATGAGAAGACAGGAAAGTTTGGAAAGAGATGGTCTTATGCAAAGGCGAAGGCTGCTTTCTTAATGCACAACACCAGCCAAATATCCATTAGGAGGATTTTATCTCCAAGCTGGGAAATGTGGAGGCTTGTTTGTTTATCCTGGTTTGCAGAGACTTAAGAAGACACATGTAAACTCTGGGGGGAAATGTACACAAGGTGAGGGAAGGGACATCTCACAACACACCAAGGGATGGTTGCCAAACCACACTCAAAGGTCTACAGTGTGTTTCCCTCTGTACCAATTCCTCATGCATTGCATTTGAACTGCCCAAATGACTTGAACTCTTGTCTACATTCAGCTGCTGGTCTCCAGATCATGAAACTCCTTTGAAGTCACAACTAGATCCCAAAATAGCTTCATTGCTTTGCAGTGTCCCATATGCCAGCTCATGCCCTCCAATTGTCTAAATAATAATAATAATAATAATAATAATAATAATAATAATAATAATAATAATAATAATAACAACAACAACAACAACAACAAATAATAATAACAAATGCAATTAAGGCCAAGATCGAAAAATCAGCTGATGACCCAAAATGCAGACTGTGCAAGGAAACCAACGAAACCATTGATAATCTCCTCAGCTGTTGTAAGAAAATCGCACAGACAGACTACAAACAGAGGCACAACTATGTGGCCCAAATGATTCATTGGAACTTATGCCTCAAGTACCACCTGCCAGCAGTAAAGAACTGGTGAGATCACAAACCTGCAAAGCTTGTGGAAAATGAACACGCAAAGATACTGTGGGACTTCCGAATCCAGACTGACAAAATTCTGGAACACAACACACCAGACATCACAGTTGTGGAAAAGTAAAAAGGTTTGGATCATTGATGTCGCCATCCCAGGTGACAGTCGGATTGATGAAAAACAACAGGAAAAACTCAGCCGCTATCAGGACCTCAAGATTGAACTTCAAAGACTCTGACAGAAACCAGTGCAGGTGGTCCCGGTGGTGATGGGCACACTGGGTGCCATGCCAAAAAATCTCAACCGGCATTTGGAAACAATAGACATTGACAAAGTTACAATCTGCCAACTGCAAAAGGCCACCCTGCTGGGATCTGCACGCATCATCCGAAAATACATCACACAGTCCTAGACACTTGGGAAGTGTTCGACTTGTGATTTTGTGATATGAAATCCAGCATATCTATCTTGTTTGCTGTGTAATAATAATAATAATAATAATAATTTATTTATATACCGCCCTATCTCCCGGATGGGACTCAGCGCGGTTTCCAGTCATAAAAACAACACAAACATTACATAACAACATAATAACACATTATTAAGCAAAGTAAAATAATACAATTATAGCAATAAATAACACTTACATGACCAGATTAAGGGGACGGGAACCATAAACCCAATATATTAAAATGTATCATTTTAGGCTAGGGAAATCTTGTGCAATCTTAATTCGGAAGACCCTATTAATCCTCTGTCACCCCAATTTTCCAGCTGTTTTCAACTGGACCCAGTTTCCCCTTCCTCTTCCCTGTGTCCTCAGACTATTTCACTTGCTGCAAATGGATTTCAAAACAGTCAAAACCATTCACATATACAAATGATATGTACACTTCCTTTGCAGAGACTTAGGCCACTTCTATATTGTCATATAATCCAGATTATCAAAACAGATAATCCACATTATCTGCTGTGAACTGGGTTATATGCGTCTGCACTGCCATATAATCCAGTTCAAAGCTAATAACCTGAATTTTATATGGCAACGTAGAAGGGGCCCTAAGAAGACACATGCAAACTCTGGGGGAGAATGTACACAAGGAGAGAGGATTGAATACAAAATGCTTTTCCAATGCTAAAGAAATTGCTGTTGGTTTTTTTTTTAAGTGTCAGGAGCAACTTGAGAAACTGCAAGTCACTTCTGGTGTGAGGAAATTGGCCGTCTACAAGGACGTTGCCCAGGGGATGTCTGGATGTTTGATGTGTTATCATCCTGTGGGAGGCTTCTCTCATGTCCCCGCATGGGGAGCTGGAGCTGACAGATGGCAGCTCATCCTGCTCCCCAGATTTGAATCACTGATCTTTTGGTCAGCAGTCCTGCCAGCATAAGGGTTTAACCCATTGTGCCACCAGGGCTCCATTGCTGTTGGTATTTCCCATCAAGTTGACTAGAGCTTTCCATGAGCCCAGGTCATCTATTGCCCTGCTTAGATCTTACAAAGTCACTGATCATTCCATCTGTAGTGCAGTCTTCCTTTTACTAAGCACTAGCTGTGCCCGGCCACGCGTTGCTGTGGCTGATGGGAATCATTTGTTGACCAGGTGGAATAGCAGTGAATAGCCTTGCAGCCTTAAAGTCTGGGTGTTTTTTGCTTACGTGAATCCTTGTTTGGTGAGCTGGAATACAATGGAATAGGTTTGCTGGTTGGAAGGCTGGGTAGTTGCGTTGTAGGGAAATGGTTTTTTAGCCAATTTGAATTGCACTGAATAGCCTCGGTGTTTGAAAGACTGGCTGCTTTGTACATAGGGGCATCTTTTCTTGAGTAGGTTGAATGAGACGGAGTAGCCTCATGGCTTGAAACCCTGAGGGTGTACTATCAAGGGGAAATGTTGCTTGGTTAGGTTGAATAGCAGTGAATAGCCTTGCTGTTTGCAAGGCTGGTTGCTTCCTGCCTGGGGGAATCCTTTGTTGGGAGGTGTTAGCTGGCCCTGGTTGTTTCCTGTCTGGTATTCCTAGCAACCTACTCAGCCCAGGGGACAGGCACAGTTAGGCCTCACTTAGGCCTCTTCCACAAATTATCGGATTTTAACTGGATTATATGGCAGTGTAGACTCAAGGCCCTTCCACACAGCTATATAACCCATTTAGAATCTTATATTATCTGCTTTGCACTGGATTATCTTGACTCCACGCTGCCATATAATCCACTTCAGTGGATTACCATACAACAGACATTAAATACCACCACTACCTCAACAATTTCTCACCAAAACCACCAGAAAATGCCACAGCTAGTATATATATATAATCATCTAATAAGTCATGTCATCTCATGATGAATTTGTTATACAGCAACTTTGTATAGTAATCTCAGCTTCTAGTGAGAATTCAGGATTTATTTGCTTCTGGACCCATTTTTTGGGCTTTTTTAGCAGTCCATAGTTTCTATTCAATCACCCTATTTCAGATAAGTTGATGTTCTTCCTACCAACTGTATTTGTTGCCAGCTTTGAGAACTAGACATAGAAATCAGAAATACTATGTCATGAATGATGGTAGTTAATGATATGCGTTTACTCTTGAATACCTTTTTAAGATCCTTCAGGGCTGCTTTTACAGGAGTACATCGAATGTACAGTGCAATGAATGCATGAATGGAGTTTGATGCCACTTTATGTGCCATAGCTCCAATGCTATGGAATTCGAGGATATGTAATTTGTAGTTTGGTGAGCCATCAGTATCTTTGACAGAGAATCATATAATCATAGAATCCTAGAGTTGGAAGAGAACTTGTGGGCCATCCAGTCCAACCCGTTGCCAAGAAGCAAGAAAATCTCATTCAAAGCATCCCCAACAGATAGCCATCTGGCCTCTGTTTAAGGCTCAAAACCTTGTAGAGCTACAACTCCCATAATTCCATAACATTGAACCATGGCAGTTTAACATCCCAAGTCTTAGTCTTTTCCTGATTTCTTGGCAACAGTCTCCATTATGTATAGGAAACCTTTAACATCCCACAGATATAGAAACCCCACTTGCCTAGTTTCCAACAGACCTCACAATCTCTG
The DNA here is from genome assembly GCF_035594765.1 of Anolis carolinensis. NCBI lineage: Eukaryota > Metazoa > Chordata > Lepidosauria > Squamata > Anolidae > Anolis > Anolis carolinensis. Next base: position 6,032,350 of record NC_085841.1, read on the forward strand.
AGGATGCGGCCATAAATGTGGGCGAAACATCAGGAGAGAATGCTTCTGGAACATGGCCATACAGCACGGAAAACTCACAGCAACCCAACCTTTAACTATCTCACTGTCTTTCCTTACCCACTTTAAGTCATATAAATCATTTGTGATCACACACACACACAAAATGTGTCATCATTTTGTCTTAATACTCAGTCCCTAACCCTACTTTCTTAACTTTCATTGGCAGCTGTTGCAAGCCTGTGCTATTTTCTGAAAGTAATATGGTATCATCTGCATATCTGAAATTGTTAGTGTTCCTTCCCCCAGTTTTCCCATCTGCTTCCTTCCTCTTGTCCTGCTTTCCATAGCAAACATTCTGCTTATAAATTAATCAGATAGGGTGATAATATGCTGTCTTGTCTGAAGCCTTTGCCTGTCTTTCAATATGTTATATTCAAAGTGACCTCTTCTTCAAAATATAGGCTATGCATCCGAGCCGTCGGATGTTGTGGCACTCCCGTTTATTTTCATGTAAACCCATAATTTCTTATGATCTTCTGCACCATCAAATATTTTGCTGTAACCTATAAAACGCAGGTTGACATTATAACAACAACAACAACAACAACAACAACAACAACAACAACAACAACAACAACAACAACAATAACGTAATTCCCACCTTTTTTCTTGTATGAGATTCAAAGTTTTATCTTGGATACACACACACACACACACACTAGCTTGGGTATCCGCCGTTGCTCGAGTTATATGAAAAAGTAAAGTTGTAAAAAATGCATAAGATTGTGGATGAACTACAACTGACATCATGCCAGGTTAATCCCCAGAAACTCCATCAGTACTTAGAGTCTATTATGTTGGGCAATTTTGCTCTAGATGCATCATCAGAGGACATTAGTGTGCTCTTTGGTTGTAGGGTAAACTACAACTCCCACTATTGTGAGTCAGTCCCATCAAACCCCTCCAGTAGGTTGAGTGAGTCATGGGGGTTCTGTGTGCTAAGTTTGGTCCAGGTCCATCATCAGTGGACAGTTTCCCTGGTGGTGTGTGAACTACAACTCTCAGAAAGGAAGATCAGTTCTGCCCAAACCCCTCCAGTAATCAAATTTTGGCATATCAGGTATGTGTGTCAAGTTTGATCCAGATCCATCGGTATTTGGCTTCACAGTGCTCTCTGGATGTAGGTGAACTACAACTTCCCCAAATCAAGGTGAATTTCCCACAAAGACATCCAGTATTTTTTGCCAATCATGGGGACTCTCTGTGCCAAGTGTGGCCCAATTCCATCTTTGGTGGAGTTCAGAATGCTCATTGATTGCAGGTGAACTATAAATCCCAGTACCCACAACTCCAAAATGTCCGGGTCAACTCCCTCAAAACCCACCAGTATTCAAATTTTGGCATAATGGGTATGCATGCCAAGTTTGGTCCAGCTCCATCATTCTTTGAGTTCATAGTACGTTCTGGATGTAGATGATTTACCACTCCTAGAAATCCCTCTAAAGACTTTCAGTATTATTTCTTGGTCATGGGGGGTTCTGTGTGCCAACTTGACAAGTTAGTTCCAGGTCCATCACTGGTGGAGTTCAGAGTGCTCTTAGATTGCAGGTGAACTATACATCCCACTACCTACAACTCCTATAAATCAAGGTGAATTCGCCCCAAATCTCTCAAGTATGTTCAGTTATTGATCGATTCCTCTGTTTGTTGTGTGCCATAGAAAAGAATAGGAAAGGGTTATGGGAGAGGCAGTGGGCGGGGTCATGCAAATTCCACACCAATTGAGAGAGTCAGAAACACTGGGATGTCTGTGATGGAGGAAACACATCTAGAATGAAATTGTGCCTTCACTTGGGTGGTGGGCAGTATGGTGTTTGTGGAGTACATTGGCTGGGCTCTTGTACATGTTTACGGTGCATAACCTGCTATGTCATTGGAAGGAGGGCCATTGGGCTCTCCTGAGTAGTGGGAGTTATAGCTATTTGTGGACGTGGGAGCCTGTCTATGTAAGTGGACACCCCAGACACATACATACTGTTGTAGCCCAGCCTGAGATTGGACCCATTCAGCCTGTGATTGTCCCTGTACCTGCGTTGCCAGAAGACTCTGGGTTTGGGCCTGACTCTGGATTTGGGCCTGAGATGCAGCCAGAGTTTGTCCCAGTGTACATTCTAGTTTGGATGTGAGAGCTGAGACTCTGGAGGGGGATGAGTTTGACAGGAAGGCAGTGATAACTCACCAGAGGAGGGAAAAAGAATCCTTGCGAAGAAGCAGGCGGTTGCTTTTGAAACAATCTAATGAGCAATTTTCTCATGGAAGAAAGACCTTGGATCTCCCTTAAAATGGTTTGCTTTCTCTGACACAGCCAGAGGTGGTAACATTGCTTATTCAAGAAAGAAAGATCTTTGCTCCGTGTTCCTGTGTATTTCCTGCAGCTGTGTATCTTGTTTCAAGTTCCAGCCTTGCCTTGGCCTGTGAATCCAGTTGGATATTCCAGTGACTTTGCCGTTTGGTTTGTATTCTAGTCAAGACCCTCGCCTTGTGTTTCTTCATTGACATCATACCTTGGACTATCTTGGAGTTAATCCTGCACTCTAGTCTTGTTTTGCTGTGGTTATTGTTTGACTCATGCCTTGGAATTAATCCTGTTTGGATTATTCGTGATACCTTTCGTGGGACCTACTTCGATATCCAGTTTCGGACTATGTTCTTTGAGTGACTTTTACAGATTATTGCTTCATGAATTTCAAGTACCGTGTTTCCCCGAAAATAAGACAGTGACTTATATTAATTTTTGCTCCCAAAGATGTGCTAGGTCTTATTTTCAGAGGATGTCTTATTTTTCCATGAAGAAGAATTCACATTTATTGTTGAACAAAAAAAATGAACATTTATTATATACTGTACAGTAGTTGTCATCACAAACCAGCATAACCAGACAAACTGTGAATCCTATCAAGAATTTCTTGTTACTACCATTATTTCCATGTACAACTGGTATGTACATTTACCAATCCTGCATGCTCTGGTGTTCTGTTTGGTGCCAGGCATGCTTCCAAACAAAAACTTTACTAGGTCTTACTTTCGGGGGAGGCCTTATATTTAGCAATTCAGCAAAACTTCTACTAGGTCTTATTTTTCGGGGATGTCTTATTTTCGGGGAAACAGGGTACCTTGCTCTTGTGGATTTAAACCCATTTTATTGACTCTGAACTTTGTTTTGCTTTTGCTTGCATATAACCTTCAACCTTGCTTATATTCCGGGGCTCCAGTGTGGTTTTGAGGTGCCTACGTAGCCTAGGGGTGCAACACATACATGCATATCTTCACTTTTATTATATGTATAGATAGATATAGATATAGATTGAGATTTTTCCACTTTCACAGGGGTCCTGGACCCCTAACCCCAACAAATGTGGAGAGCTGATTGTATTGATCTATTTATCATAGTGGGACTACAAATTCTTATTCCTCCTCAATAAGGATAGTAGGATCATGATGTTCAGCATTTGGTGTTGATGTTACTTAGATGGTTTTATTGGGTCTTTTTTCTAAATGTTTGCACACCGAGCCTCCGGGGATGGGTTTAGAGTTTGAGATCGAAATAGGCATAAATGGCACCACTCCTTTCTCTCTCTCGAGTGCCTTGCAAAGAAGTTGTGAAGAAGGTGTTCCTTCTCATTGTTTGCCTTAAGTCTTTCTCAAGCCTGGGTTTTGTTGGAACTTTATGTCTGGAAGGGAGCCCTTTCTTCTTTCAACCGATCTAATCCTGAATCCATACATATATCTATATTTGTTTATTGGCTTTTTGATAGCGCGGCTTTATTGACCCTAAATAAACAATCGCCAACCGGCTTCTCATCCCCACCCAGCCCCAAATGATAACCTTTGAATATAAACTGGGTTGTATAATAAATGATCTCACTTTTAGGTGTCCCATTAAATAAATATTGCCGAGTGCTAATGAGCAGGTTTGTGCCAAGAGGCTGGCTCCAAAATGTCTGTGCTCCGATTGTGACACCGTTAGTCCCAATGGAGACGAAACAGATGGGAGGGAACTTGTTTGGGATCAGGATAGTTGGCCATCCTTTTTATTATCTTGTTCATATGTGGCGGTTTTACTCACCATTGTATTGCTGTTAATTTGTTGGTTTGATCTGTGTAATGTTAAATGTTAATGATGTTTTTATTGTGAATGTAATTTTAATTTCTGTTTATTGTGGAAATTTGGGCTTGGCCCCATGTTAGCCTCCCCAAGTCCCCTCAGGGAGATGGAGGCGGGGTATAAAAATAAAGTTATATTATTATTATTGTATGACACAGCAAACAGAATAGATATGCTGGATTTCGTGTCACAAAATCACAAGTCGAACACTTCCCAAGCGTTTAGGACTGTGTGATGTATTTTTGGATGATGTGCGCAGATCCCAGTCGGGTGACCTTTTGCAGTTGGTAGATCGTAATTTTGTCAATGTCTATTGTTTCTAAATGCCGGCTGAGACCTTTTGGCACAGCACTCAGTGTGCCGATCACCACTGGGACCACTTGTACTGGTTTCTGCCAGTCTTTGCAGTTCAATCTTGAGGTCCTGGTAGCGGCTGAGTTTTTCCTGTTGTTTTTCATCAATGGGACTGTCACCTGGGATGGCAACATCAATGATCCAAACCTTGTTCTTTTCCACAACTGTGATGTCTGGTGTGTTGTGTTCCAGAACTTTGTCAGTCTGAATTTGGAAGTCCCACAGGATTTTGCGTGCTCATTTTCCAATACTTTTGCAGGTTTGTGATCCCACCAGTTCTTTACTGCTGGGAGGTGGTACTTGAGGCATAAGTTCCAATGAATCATTTGGGCCACATGGTTGTGCCTCTGTTTGTAGTCAGTCTGTGCAATTTTCTTACAGCAGCTGAGGATATGATCAAAGGTTTCATCAGCTTCCTTGCATAGTCTGCATTTTGGGTCATCAGCTGATTTTTCAATCTTGGCCTGAATTGCCTTTGTTCTGATGGCTTGCTCCTGGGCTGCAAGGATCAGGCCTTCTGTCTCCTTCTTCAATATCCCATTCGTGAGCCAGAGCCAGGTCTTCTTTTGTCAGCTTTTCCTTCAATTTTGTCTATTATTATTATTATTATTATTATTATTATTATTATTATTATTATTATTATTATTCAAGGACCTCCCCCATCCACACTGGGTTTTAGTCTGAACTTTAAAGGACTTTGAAAGCTAATGATCCCAGGATTCCAAAGTATTGAGCTGGAGCGCTGAAAGTGGTGTCAAACTGCATTAATTCTACAGTGTAGACGCACCCCACATATGCCTTCCAGTGCGGTCACTCATGGTTTTCGGCCCCATGGACCTCTTCCCATACCAGACCTGATCATAGTATTGTCGCTAAAATACCAGAAAATTTGACTTTATTTTTAAAAGTAGCAACTATAATGACAATAGCACATGCTTATAACATACAGATGAAACAAACCATGTGATTCAAAATATCATTGTAATTGGGTAAGAATAACAGCTCTGACCAATATGCATGAGCATACAAAGGTTCAAAAAGCAAATCAACATCAATTTCTAAACTTGCATATAGGACATGTTATGTGTGTATCATTATATCTAAGTACAGGGAATTTTTTAAAAGATAATTTGAATCTGCTGAAACAATGAAAAAAAATTATTTTGATGTCACTCCTTTTTATGGCATCATTCGGTGCAATGGCAAAACCTGCACCCAATAATGATGCTCCAGTAGAGTCTCACTTATCCAACCTTCGCTTATCCAATGTTCTGGATTATCCAACACAGTTTGCCTCCCGCCCAGATTTACAGCTGTTTCTTTAGGCAGAAAGGACTGAACTTTTTACGGATTTAACTTCTGACAATGTTGTTATAGTAAGTTCATTTCATGCAATTCTATTCTTATTGTGGTCAATTTTTATGTTTTTTTGTAGTCAATGTTTTCAATACATTGCAATGTTTTGGTGCTAAATCCGTAAATACAGTATTTCCTAATAACATCACCATGTATTGAACTGCTTTTTCTGTCGATTTGTCGTAAAACATGATGTTTTGGTGCTTAATTTGTAAAATCATAAGGTAATTTGACGTTTAATCGGCTTTTCCTTCATCCCTCCTTATTATCCAACATTTTCTCTTATCCAACATTCTGCTGGGCCCATTTATGTTGGATAAGTGAGACTCTACTTTATTTTTTTATTTACAGTATTTATATTCTGCCCTTCTCACCCCGAAGGGGACTCAGGGCGGATCACATTACACATACAGTAGAGTCTCACTTATCCAATATTCTGGATTATCCAATGCATTTTTGTAGACAATGTTTTCAATACATCATGATATTTTGGTGCTAAATTCATAAATACAGTAATTACTACATAGCATTACTGTGTATTGAACTACTTTTTCTGTCAAATTTGTTGTATAACATGATGTTTTGGTGCTTAATTTGTAAAATCATAACCTAATTTGATGTTTAATAGGCTTTTCCTTAATGCCTCCTTATTATCCAACATATTCGCTTATCCAACATTTTGCTGGCCCGTTTATGTTGGATAAGCGAGACTCTACTGTATAAGGCAAACATTCAATGCCTTAACATAGAACAAAGACAAAGACAAACACGGGCTCCGAGCTGGCCTCGAACTCATGACCTCTTGGTCAGAGTGATTTGTTGCAGCTGGTTGCAGCTGGCTGCTCAACAGCCTGCTCCACAGCCCGGGCGCAGATACTTTATATCTCTTCCAAAGGAGACAGGGAGCACATCTATACTGTAAATATAATGCAGTTTGACACCACTTGAACTGACATAGCTCAGTGCTATGGAAACCTGGGAGTTGTAGTTTTACAATGTCTGCCGCATTCTCAGTCAGAGAGTAATTGTATTTCCTCAAACTACAACTCCCATGGTCTTAAGAAAAGACCATAAATCATCACTTTAAATATCTCAACGACATTTCTCCAATTTCCAGAGTTGTCCATTCTATCGCTGAGCAGCTCTTGCAACCAGGGAGTTCTTCCTAATGCCTCGGCGGATTAATACACCTGTTTTCTTTGCATCGACACTCAAAACTCCTGTCATGTTCTCCTCTTGTTCAAACATTCATCTGGTATCATGTATTTTCTTGCATTGCATTTCAAAGAAATCCAGGTTCTTCAAAATCCCCCGGTGAATGACTGCTCTTTAACATGACACTGCCTTCCAGAAACAGAAGAAAATAAATACTCAGGTGCTGACTGATGCATCAAGAGCAGCCAAACGCTCCAAGCTTGGCAGTAGCAAGATATGAATAACTTGTTACTCATAATCAATTCATTTCCTCCCAAAGTCAAAGAATAATCACACTAAATTTATAGAGTGCATCTATATTGGAGAATTAATGCAGTTGTTGTCAAACCACGACAACTCCCCCCCCCCCAAATATTTTTAGATTATCAAAAGAGTTCAAACACATTACAGTAGAGTCTCACTTATCCAACACTCACTTATCCAACGTTCTGGGTTATCCAACACATTTTTGTAGTCTATGTTTTCAATACATCGTGATATTTTGGTGCTAAATTCATAAATACAGTAATTACAACATAACATTACATTGAACTACTTTTTCTGTCAAATTTGTTGTATAACATGATGTTTTGGTGCTTAATTTGTAAAATCATAACCTAATTTGATGTTTAATAGGCTTCTCCTTAATCCCTCCTTATTATCCAAGATATTCGCTTATCCAACATTCTGCCAGCCCGTTTATGTTGGATAAGAGAGACTCTACTGTATATGATTTTTTTTCTTTATGATTAAAACATTTTCCATGGACCCAGAGTTGTGAAATGCCAAAGCACTAGAGGTCCCAGAATAGACCTAGCAGCAGCTGTACCCTAAAACCTCTATCATATCTAACCCTTTAATAAAATGTATTAACTTGATTATTTTTTGTGCAACTTGTATCTATCTTTTATGTAATGTGTCAGTTCCTAAAAAGTATGATTGTATAAACTGTATCAAATGAAGTGTATCAAAATGCACCTAGAAGGCAACTACCTTTCCATGCCTTCCATTTATATAACCCCATGGCAAAAGGCCTATGTTTGAGGAAGGCCTGCACTTGAGAGAAAATGCTGGTGTTTGGGAAAAGAGTTGTTCCAGAGAAAAGAAGTTACTTTCAAAAAATAACAATACATCAAGTCAGAACCGGTTCCCATACGATTTCAAGCGTACACTTGCAACAAGCCAGGTTCAGTAACATGAAAGCACCATTGTCTAAAGAGTCACGTGTTGTTACAGCATAGAAAACCAATGGGATTGCATGATGGTTAAGATGCTTGTGACGTAGACAACATTAGACAAATGGGGTAAATGATCTTTGTAAGCCAATAAGGATATGCTTGCTAATTTCTGTGGAGGTGACAAAAACCCTTGCAACCATTTTGGACATTCGGACAAATCCTTTGATTGCATGTATGCATGTATTTGTCACATTGCTATGACCACACAATAAATAGTTCTTTTGCAGTTTGAAGATCCAACTTTTGTGGTGTCTTTCCTCGCCCTCTCCATAGAAAAGGGGCCTTTTGCTTTTGACTTTGGATTAAGAGGAGTATCTTTACATCTTTGCCCCTTCAACGGGAGTTGTAATTTGTTGAAGCTTAGCAATCTTGAGCAGAAAAGGCTAAAGACCATGTGAAGCCACAACTGTGATGATTCCATAGCATGAGCCATGGCAGTTAAGAGTGGAACTGAAGCAAACAGAACTCTCAAGCAACTGGCAAAAAAAATCCAAGAAAAAACACATATTGCATTTAGAAAGCTGTTTTTTTTTTAATAGTTGAGTGAAAACGTGTTTACTTCAGTTAAGTTTGTCTTTATTTGCTTTTCATGATTATATTTCAGTATTAATATCAAGTGAATACAGACTGTATGCTATGGTATAGTATGGCATATAGCATTATTTAATGATCTTGTGCTTTATCTGTGTAATTTAACTACAGTAGAGTCTCACTTATCCAAGACTCGCTTATCCAAGTTTCTGGATTATCCAAGCCATTTTTGTAGTCAATGTTTTCAATATATCGTGATAATTTGGTGCTAAATTAGTAAATACAGTAATTACAACATAACATTACTGTGTATTGAACTACTTTTTCTGTCAAATTTGTTGTATAACATGATGTTTTGGTGATTAATTTGTAAAATCATAACCTAATTTGATGTTTAATAGGCTTTTCCAGAATCCCTCCTTATTATCCAAGATATTCGCTTATCCAAGGTTCTGCCAGCCCGTTTAGCTTGGATAAGTGAGAGTCTACTGTATTTAATTAGATTGTATGGTATTGTATGGGGTATAGTATAATTTAATGATCTTGTGCTTGTGTGAAATCTTATATCTCCAGCTATGAGGAGAAATAAGTAAATATAATAATAATAATAATAATACAGTAGAGTCTCACTTATCCAAGCTAAACGGGCCGGCAGAAGCTTGGATAAGCGAATATCTTGGATAATAAGGAGGGATTAAGGAAAAACCTATTAAACATCAAATTAGGTTATGATTTTACAAATTAAGCACCAAAACTTCATGTTATACAACAAATTTGACAGAAAAAGGAGTTCAATATGCACCAATGTTATGTAGTAGTTACTGTATTTATGAATTTAGCACCAAAATATCATGATATATTGAAACCATTGACTACAAAAATGGCTTGGATTAACCAGAAGCTTGGATAAGCGAGGCTTGGATAAGTGAGACTCTACTGTAATAATAATAATAATAATAATAATAAGAAGAAGAAGAAGAAGAAGAAGAAGAAACCAGTGCAGGTGGTCCCGGTGGTTATGGGCACACTGGGTGCCATGCCAAAAGATCTCAACTGGCATTTGGAAACAATAGACATTGACAAAATTACAATCTGCCAACTGCAAAAGGCCACCCTGCTGGGATCTGCACGCATCATCCGAAAATACATCACACAGTCCTAGACACTTGGGAAGTGTTCGACTTATGATTTTGTGATATGAAATCCAGCATATCTATCTTGTTTGCTGTGTCATAATATAATAATAATAATAATAATAATAATAATAATAATAATAATAATAATAATAATAATATAACCCCCCCCCCCCCCCCCCCGCAGGTGCCACCTTGAGTTTGTCAATGTCTATTGTTTCCAATGTCTATTGTTTCCAATGTATATTGGAAACAATAGACATTGACAAAATTACGATCTACCAACTGCAAAAGGCCACCCTATTGGGATCTGCGCGCATCATCCGAAAATACATTACACAGTCCTAGACACTTGGGAAGTGTTCGACTTGTGATTTTGTGATACGAAATCCAGCATATCTATCTTGTTTGCTGTGTTATAATAAAATAATAATAATAATAATAGTTGTTGTTGTTGTTGTTGTTGTTGTTGTTGTTTGTTGTTGTTATATTCTCCTCCTTCCATTGTCCCACTCCAGGTGTGTCCCCTTTACAAGCCATTCAAGTCCTGCAAGAGAAACTTGTCAACTTTCAGGTGAAGTTGTCCCCAACCCAGTTGCGTGCTGTCCTCGATTACTTCCACAATACGTTCATCAAGCACTACTGGCTCTATCAGTTTGTACTGACCCGGGAAAGAAACTGCTGGCAGTCCTTTGACAGTCTGGAGGTCTATGTGCCCCCCAGCCCTTTACCCCTGAGTGAAGGCATGGAGCTGGAAGCCTGGAAGTTCGAGCAGCAGGTGTCTGCCCTCTGTGCGGCCGAAGACGAAAAGCGGGCCAGCGTGGCACGCATCCGGGAGACCCTATGGGCAAAGAAAGAAGAGCTACTGCAAGAAGTGTACAGGAGTGTCGAAAGGCAAACCGGTGGCCTCAGCAGAGAGGTAAATTGGGAGAGTGTGGTGGAGGTTTTTAAGCAGAAACTGGATGATTATCTTGTTAATGTGGGATTTGTGTATTGGTAGTGTTTAAATGAAATTTTTGTCTTGCCTGTATTGCATACTGATTGCATCATCCAGAGTGTAACATAGTCTGGAAAGAGTTCATTACTGAGAACCGGGGAGTATCCAGACACAAGTGTGTGTGCATTGCTGATTGCATCAGTTCTGTTCTGTTCTGAGTTGAGTCGAGTGCTGTCTGCTGAGAGTCAAGTCCTGTGTCCATTGTCTACAAGTCTTTTTGTCTTTATTACTGTTTTCAGTAAAACTTGTATATAGTTTTACCATTGTCTCTGATGTCTCTTCGTTCAGCGTTCCACTGACTCTGTCCAACTGCTGCTGCGCTGCGTAAATTACTCTGACAATTTGGTTATGGGCCGAAGTTTGTCCATGCCTGATCTAGACACAAGGCTCCTTTTGATGCAGCCTAGTATCTCATTGACTTTTTAATTTATTTTATTGAATTTATTTTATTGAAATTTTTAAATTATTATTAATTTATTTTATTAAATTTTATTTTTATTTATTTTATTGAAATATTTAAAATAGATAAAACAAAAAAGTGGGATACAACAAAAGAGTGAGAACAAGTGTTATATAGGAAAGTGATAGAAGAAATAGCGAATAGAAAATTATAATACTAAAAAAAACCCTAACCAAGAATAAAAATGACAATTAAGTCAGACAAAGAAGAAAAAAAACTATATACATTTGAACTTCCAACCCATATCCTTGCTATTTCATTTCTATTTCATATATCATCCCCAAGTCTAATTTCGCTTCCCCATAATATCTGGAATTGCTCTGCGTCTTTCAATGTTTTATGTCTCTCTTTATGTTATTATGATTTTCTTTTCTGTCTTTAAATAGTCCAAAAAGGGTTGCCAATCTGTACTCGTTTTTCAGTAATCCTTGTTGTTTTGTCATTAAGTAAGTTAGTTTATCCCTATTCCTTATCTCCATTACTTTAGTCAGCCTGTGTTCAGTATCTGGTATTTTTTCTTGTCTTCAATTTTTCGCATAAGTAATCCTTGCCGCCATCGCTAATAGTTCATCATCCACTTCTAATTTCATTTCAGTTATACCTAGGAGGAGATGCTCTGGATTCATCTGAAATTTTATTTTTTACAATTTTTTGAATTATTTCATGTATTTCTTTCCAAAATCTTTTAGCTTTTTCTCATTGGCTTTTTAAACTGCCACATTACACTCTTGACTCATGCTCACGCATGAAGTATCAGTCACAGCTTGTCATTCAAACACACAGAGATAGGAAACATGTTTTTCTGTTTCTTAGCTAAAGGGTATGCTTCCAGATTGTTTCTTCTCACCTATATTTAACCGGCCTCTTTTGTCCCAGAGCTGCCCCAGATTCGCCCTGTTGGTGCCACACCTGTTTGTAATATATTGGGCTGAAATTACATTGATAGCCACACATTTCTCTTGCCCAAGTTCAATTGGGCATTGCTTTTTTCCTTCTCTTTGGGGCTGCTTCAGTAGATGATGCAAGATTATTTTAAAAAGGAGAGAAAATATTCTGCCATCTCCATCTCTCTCACCAGGCATAATTTTATATCTTTCTGTCATCATGCCCCTTGCTTTGTTCCTAAGCAGAAATGGCTAGAAATCTATTTAAGGTTTTGGAAAATGGGAACAGGTTGAGTATCCCTTCTCCAAAATGCCTGGGACCAGAAATGTTTCGGATCTGGGGATTTTTCAAGCTTAGAAAGATCTCTGTTTGCATATACGCACGTAATGAGATAAGTAGGAGATGGGACCCAAGTCTAAACACGAAATGCATTGATTTGTCATCTACACCTTATGCACACAGCCTGAAGGTAATCTGATACAATATATTTTTTAATAATTTTGTGCATGAAACAAAGTTTGTGTACCATCAGAACTCAGAGGAGTCACTATAATCTCAGCCACTTGTGTGGACTTTTTTGGGATTTTGACGTATTCGGGATTTCTGGGTAAGGGGTGCTCAACCTGTATTTTTTGTATTCTTTAATATGAAACAGGGCAGGAAAGCCCTGGCATTAATTCAACAGAGAATTGTTGCCTTGGAAGCCTAAGGGAAGAATGATTTTCCCTCTTTTTTGTTAAAAATAGTCTAAAACAGGCATGGGCATACTTCAGCCCTCCAGGTGTTTTGGATTTCAACTCCCACAATTCCTAACAGCCTACTGGCTATTAAGAATCGTGGAAGTTGAAGTCCAAAATACATGGAGGGCCAAAGTATGCCCATGCCTGGTGCGCTGACGTTACTTCAATTGAGATGGTTTAATCTAATTACGAAGATTCAATCCCGACACTGCCACCAATTGCGCTGGTGCTAAAGCCAATTGGGAAGACTCAAGCCAATTGTAATGGCGTCAAAGCAAATTGCAAATGCTGTTTCCACTGCTGAGGGGATTTTTGAATCTTTTAATCCCTCTAGATTATATATATATATATCACCTTTATATGAGGGGAAGGATTACAGGGGGTGATCTTTATTTCAAGATCCCAGCCTCTGTCTCTGTAGTTAGAGATTTCTGTGTTGTTGTTCCCTTTCTGAGGTAACTGTGACTATTACTCTTCCCCAATTAGGTGATTTACTAAGGTAACTGCCACCAACATGAGGCTTTTGAATTATCACCGATGAAATTTGGCTCCACAGACGCAGATGAGATGTAATGAGTCAGTTGTTAGCAAAGAACAACAAGTTTATTGCGTACAAAGCTTATGGTTGCAGGTTGATTGATTTACTTATGGAACTTTAGATAAACAAGTAGTTTAATAACTCTTATAACCACCGCACCAGTAGTCTCTGGTGTAATTCCACTCTCACTCTCCTACTGATGATATAAATTGTAGTGAACTCTAACCTCAGCTGAGCTCCTTAGTGAACAATGTCCCAACTACAATAAAAGCTTTTAATTTGATCTACTACCGATCAAATTCCTGATCACTAGTCCTTCCCAACTAGAGATCTTGACTAGGCTCCCTTTAGTCTGCCTTGACTAAAGATTTTTGGCCAGGCCTGACTCCTCAGCCCTTCTTGACTGAAAAGCCTCCAGCCACGCACTTCTTGGCTTCTTCTTTTAAAACTCCCACTTTTTCCTTTTCTTGGCTCCGCCCACTTCTCCCTCTGGTGAGCTAGCCAGCTCCGTCTCCTTGGTAATAGCACTACTGTGGATTGAAACAAGATGGCTACTGTTTCAGCTACTGTGTCAACTAAACACAAATACATACTCTAACAGTTAAAATTAAACATAATAACTATGACTTCTCCACACCTGGTCTAAAGAATTAGGGACCACAAAAGGCAACAGTAAAGGGCCACACTTGGTTTACCTTCATCAAATGGCACACAGTGCCTATTTCAAAAAGAAGCGAATACATTGTGAGCGTTGCACCTCAGTGCTGGTTCACCTTGCTACACACACACACTCCACCACAGCAGGCTTGAGTTTTTCAGTTTATTGATAAAGAATAGCAAAACTTAATAAAAAGCAGTAAAGAAAGCAATAATCCAATTGAGAGTGCAATCCATAAAACACAGTTCAGAGTGTTCGTAGATAAAAGTACAGAGTCCCAAGACTAGCAAGGCAATTCCGAAGAACTCAGAAAACTTGAGCTTCAAAAGTATAATCCAAACACAGATTACAAACATGAGAGATGAGGCATGAACCGAAACTAAGCAAGAGTTGAATCTCCATCAGCGATGTTGCACTGACTGACATCTTTCCCAATTACATCTCCTTTAAAACCTCCTTGCAAGCTAGAAACACATTCCTCTGAGCTCTAGCCCCTCTAATTCTCACGAAGCATCTCAATTTCAACCTGGAATCCCTGTCTAACACAAATTCATCCCCCTCATTCCCATCTGGGCTTTGTTGATATTGACAATTCTCAGGCTCCCGTGAAAGGTCATCCTTATCACAAAGTGTTAGTATTTTGAGTGTCCATTTTTGGACTACAATGTGTTGTCAAAGGGTTGTTGCATGTTTTCCGGGCTGTATGGCCATGTTCCAGAAGTATTCTCTCCTGACATTTCACCCACATCTATGGCAGGCATCCTCAGAGGACTACAATTCCCAGAATTGTAATCTTGTAGGTCAATAAATCTGGATCTGATTTCCCAGTTTAGACTACAGGTCGACAGCATTCCAGGTTTACATCTTTGGATCCCTCTTCCCCACATTCTCTCCCTTTCCCTCGCTGTCTGCCACTCAAAATTTGCGTCATCCATCTGTGACAATCCAGTTTGTCCCGCTCGCTTGAAATGGAAACCTTCCACCTGCCTGGGCTTGCTCCCTGCCAGTTCTTCTTTATCCCAAAGCCTTTTTCTGTTTGGGGAAATTGATTGAAACTGTAAGGTGTTTCTAGGGTCAGCCCATTTTGCAGAGTGGCATTCGTGGGCCTGTTTACGAAAATAAAAAGAAACAAACTCTCTGTGTGCCGGGCATGTGCATGCTGTCACCAGGCCAAGGCCTGTGGGCAAAAGCACGGTGAAGGAGCAGAGAGCGTCACCTTTTGAACCCGAGTGGAGTGCGAATCCCAGCTGTGCCAATATCCCACCCTGGGCACAAACTCCCCATGATTCGGCATTCCTCTCAGTGGGTCTTGGACCTAGTCCCATTGTCATCGTGGGGGCCTCCGAGATCCGATGGATCCCTTCCAAGCTCAATAGCTCTTGGGAATATGGGATGGCAGCCAAACATCACAGCAGCTCTGTGGCTTCTGTTGACAGGTATCTCTATCCACATGCCGCAAACTGCCTCCTTGACCCACATTGAACCTCAGAGGCTCCCCCATCACTATCTTTTTGGCCCCTTCCCAGCTCCACTTGCAAACTAGAGCTCTCTGTTCCCAAGCCCCACCTTGGATTCCTGGAACAGACGTAAAGTTAGCCACTGATGGCGTATCTTGCTCCATGCTGGCTGGGAAGATCATAGGATCGTGAATCACAGAGTTGGAAGGGAACCAAGGGCCATCCAGTCCAACCCCCTGACATGCATCATGAATGCATAATCAAAGCACTCCCAACAGATGGCCATTCAGCCTCTGTTTATAGACTCCAAAGAAGGAAACATCACCACACCCCAAGGCAGCGTTTTCCACTGTTGGACAGCTCTTTCCATCAGGAAGTTCTTGCTCATGTTTAGGTGGAATCTCTTTTCCTGTCATTTGAACTCATTGCCTTGAGAGCCGCAGAAACCAAGCTTTCCGCCACCTCGATATGGCATCCTTTCAAGTATTTAAACATGGCTACCATGTTCCCTCTCTGTCTACCCCTTTCAAGAGGGTTTCATTTGAATTGTAAAAGAGTTATCCAAGGTGTCAAATGTATAGTGGGAGCATTTGGCCATCACCACTGCTTTGGTGCATTTTGGATTTTGTTTTAAGACAGGGGTCCTCAAACTTTTTAAGTGGAGGGCTGATTCACAGTTCCTCAGACTGTTTGGGGGGCAGACTAGGATGAAACAGTCCAAAATTAGGATTGTTGTTGTTGTGTGCCTTCAAGTCGTTTCAGACTTAGGTCAATCCTAAGTCTAAAGTTGAGGACAGAGGCCAGGTCAATGATCTTGGAGGGCCTTAGTTTGGGGATCCTTGATCTAGATGATCTCATAAGACCATAGGTAAGCAAAGAGACCTCCAAAGACCATCTAGATGGTCTCATAAGACCATTGGTAAGGAAAGGGACCCTCAAAGGCCATCTAGATGGTTTCATAAGACCATAGGTAAGGAAAGGGACCCTCAAAGGCTATCTAGATGATCTCATCAGGCCATCAGAAGACCATAGATAAGGAAAGGGACCTCAACGACCATCTAGATGGTTTCATAAGACCATAGGTAAGGAAAGGGACCCCCAAAGGCCATCTAGACAATCTCATAAAACCATAGGGAAGTAAAGGGACCCTCAAAGGCCATCTAGACGGTCTCATAGGACCATGGGTAAGGAAAGTGACCTCCAAAAGCCATCTAGATGGTCTCATAAGGCTGTAGCTAAGCAAAGAGACCTTCAAAGACCAACTAGACGATCTCATAAGACCATAGGTAAACAAAGTGACCTCCAAAAACCTCCAAAAACCAGGTAGGCGTAGGTCAACCCTAAGTCTAAAATTTAGGACAGGGGCCAGGTAAATGACCTTAGAGGGCCGCATCCGGCCCATGGGTCTTAGTTTGGGGACCCCTGTTTTAAGGTGTGCTGTGTTTGCTTTCCAGGATTTAGTTTTCCTCGTCAGAGAAGCCATTAAAGCCCAGCTCCAGACGCTCCAGGAGATCATCCAGCATGAGATTGAGACCACCTTTGAAATCTTGCAGCTCAGGCTCCAGAAGAAGACCCTGATGCTAAACCCGCCACCTATCTACCCCCCAATTCCGACGCCAGAAAGCCAGAAAGAGGGCAAAGTTAAGAAGAAATCGTCGGAAAGTAAGCACAAAGGGGAGGACAAGAAGCCAAAGAAGAAGAAGTAGTAATCCGCAACAAAGCTTTTACATTACAATTCATTTGTAATCCATTGGAAAGGAAATTGGCAGATTTTGGGAAAGTTCCTACCATTTCTAGAATTCCCCAACTCCATGCTGGCTGGAGGATTTCCGGGAGTTGTAGTTTAAGAAAGCAAGGTTTCTATGCTGTGGAAGTTTGAACATACTTATGTAAAGGCAACCAGTGATTCTAAGTGACTCTACATTTTTTCAAGAGGAGGACCCAAAATGGGTTCAGTACCTCAGACAGCTCCTTGAAAATGCAGAGTTGCTCTCATAAAACCCAATGAGAAGCTAAGGAGCCCTTTGACTTTTATCTTCCACTTTCCTAATTTTTTTCATAAAACTCAATAAGAAGCTAAGAAGCCCTTTGACTTTTATCTTGCTAATTTTTTGGGCTCTGTCTCTGAGATGCCAATATGGCATTTGATTTATACCAGCCGTAAATCACTCCTCCCTAAAAAAGGAAAAAAACCTCTCAATAGAAGATTCATATATATCAGCGAGAGCAATTCAAGTTGAATCTTTTTGATAGCCATGTATTACTCCAGGTAGAACTAATATATCTATATCGAAATATCTATTCTTCTTTTCCATTCCCACAGTCTTAAATAGTAAAATCCTGAAACAGATTTACCAGATCAGTAAGGACAAGACTTAAATCTCTCTTCTCCCAGATATAGGTGTCTATGAGCATAAAAACTGCAAATTGTATCCCTAAAGGTTTGCCAAGGTTTGGAAATTACTACACAGGGCTTTAAAATGAGAGGTTTGCCTACTTTTGTTTACATTAGCCCTTGAGATGCCCCATCTTCGTTGCTGCAAGATGCTCACTGTGGTTTCTGTCCCTGTTTTCTTGATGCCCCGTGGCAGCGTTTCCAAATAAACTCAATATTTGATTTTGCTTTTTAACCCATGAGGTATGTGTTTGTGTTTGTTTTAACGATGCATCACTCTTAAGCTTCCATCAAGGTTGATCCACCCTAAAACCAATAAGCCCCAAATGCACGTAATTCGGTGCTGAACACTAAAACCCCCTGGGTTGAATAAATAAATAGCTGGAGAAGAGTTCTCCATGTCCAGTGACAGCCAAGAAGGCAAATAAGTGGATCCTGGAGCAAATCAAGCCTGAACTCTCCCTAGAAGACAAGATGACTCAACTGAAAGTGACAGACTTTGGCCCTTTCATGGGAAAACATGACTCACTAGAAAAGGCAGTCATTGAATCGAAGAATAATAGAGTTGGAAGAGACTAACCACAAGGGCCATCTAATCCAACCCCCTGCCATACTGGAAAAGCACAATAAAAGCACCCCCGACATATGGCCATCCATTTGAAATATATAAACATGGCCTTCTCTTCTGCAACTATACAGACCCAGCTCTTTAAGCCACTCCTCATGGTCTCCAGACCTTTGATCCTTCCAGATTAGGGTCACTATGTCTCTTGAATTGTGGTGCCCAGAATTAGACATGGTATTCCAGGTGAAGTCTGACCAAAGCAGAATAGAGAGGAACCATGACTTCCCTCAATCTTGACACTACACTTCTTTTGATACAGCACAAAATCCCATTGGCTTTTTCAACTGCTACGTCACACAATGCTGCTTGGTAGGATCGATGGCAGTAGGAAAAGAGGGTGGCCTCATTTCAGGTGCATAAATCCAATCAAGGAAGCCACATGTTACACCCCAAGGTTATGGGAGCACTCTGAAAACCAGACAGGAGCCAGTATCACACAAAAGCAGTTTATTAAGGCATATATATATATATATATATATATATATATATATAGGTGATGGACTTGTGACACCGAGCAAAACAACAAAAGTAAAGGCCCCCCAACCTCGAAATTTGACAACACAACCCATCATCCACGCCTTAAGGTTGAAACAACAAAAAATCACGTCACGCACCTCCACTTGGACAGAACCCACAATGCACCATCGGGAGCCATGCCGGGAGGGAAAGAGAAAGCATAATGGCAAGAGGAAAGGCAGGCAATGGGAAAAAGCTGTCCCCATATACATTTAGAAGTTGAGCATCCCACACCCAGATTTCTAAAATCTTCCCAAATCTGAAATTGTCTCCATGGATGTCTGATGGTTCAGTGTACACAAAGTTTGTTTCATGCAGAAAATTAAGTTGACCTCCGATAGGTCACCCCACAGGCTTCCAAGGCTGAACAGGGATTTGAGCCCTGGTCTTGAGAGTTGTAGTCCAACACCAAAAAATCACTATGTCACATTAGTGCTCTATCTAGGTGGAGCTTAAGGATTTGATCCCAATTTACCTTCCAAATGCACATAATTTTGCAGACCGTGGTTGGGAATAAACCTTGCAAAATGAGTTGAAATGTGTAATGGATCTTGCCTACCTTACAAGGTTGGTGAGTGTCCTATTTTGCAGGGCTTGCTTGCAGAAGCTCAGCATAGCAAGGGGGAGGAGAGATCAGACAACCATTACAGTGAGTACAGTCCGATTGGCTGATGCAAATGAGGTTGCTTAGCAACTGGAGATGGGCAGAACCAAAGTGACAGTTAGAGCCAGGAAGCCAAATAATTCTTTTTCAGTTGAGAGTTGAAGTTTGTAGCATGAAGATAGATATATAGTTTTGAGAACTGTGTTTTGAAAAGGAAGCCTCTTTGAGGAATATAGTTAAAACACCTTGAGGAAAGGAAGGGCTGAGAACTATTTTGTGATACTATAGTCTAAAGTTTTGGTGTTAAATCACAGGAGAAGTGGATTTAAAAGTTTAAATTGCCCTGTTTGTGTTTCCTTGGTAAAGGAACATATTTACACAGAATCCAAGTTATAAAACCATCCTTTATAAGAGAAAAGCCTAACTTGTTATTGAAACCACTACACATCTTTACTGTTATTGAAACCCCTATGAATTCTTTACTGTTCAAATGCAAGCAAACAACAACGTCTTGTTTTTCCTCACATAAAGTGTCTCGTGTGAATCTCTCAATATCCTAACATAGAAGAGGCTCCTGAATATAACATTAGTGGCAGTATTAGTAGAGGAGGAGAGTTTGAATCTTCCCTGTTGTTGGTGGCAGCTGAAACAAGCGTCGTTGTAATTTGTGGCAATTTGAAAAACCCTCTAAATCCTCTATATTTTGAACGCCAATCCTCTATAAGATGCAATGCCTTTTGTTCAAAATATGGCATGGACAACTGTGACCCACAAGGGATATGGACCCATCAGATGCAATTCAACTCATTTAGAGCTGATGGAATAATTGTATGTATTCTAACCCAAAGCTTCCAAGGACAGAGCTCAAAAACTCCAAATGGGTACATAGAATGGAACTGATGGGCTCTGTTGAGTTGGGAGGGTAAACAATTTTTTTAAAAGCAAAATCCAGATATTTTCGGCAAAAAAAATCCAAGGTTGGACAGGATGGCCTTTGCCTTCTCCTCCCAACCAGTTGCTTCCTTTTCTGGGGACCTCCAGCTTGAGCCCTTTCATCCAGATCTCAGACAGGAAAGTAGGTCAGATCCAGCGTCCCACCCTTTCCCCTCCTTCCCCCTCCTCAAATTGCTTTTCAGGTTTCTCTGTCATTTTTAGCCCTTCTTACGTGATCCCAGGAGGATCTGGAGGGAAAATCAGACACGCTTTTGGCGACTCCCCAGCCAAACGTGGCCATTTCCTTCCCAAAAGAACACAGCAAAGTGGGCTTTGGGGGAAAATTACGGCATCACGAAGGACCCTTAACTCCAAAGGAAAAGGCACAGTGGAGAGAAAAGGAGGAGAGAAGAAGATGACAGGTCCGTCCTGGATGGAAGACACAGCAGTTAAAAGGGACACGCAAGGAAAACAGCTCCCTCCAACGTTCAAGTCCTGGCTGGGCCCCTTCTACACTGCCATATAAAATAATAATAATGATGATGATGATGATGATTTTTGATTGAAGTCAAAAATCAGAAACTCCTCAAAACACAGCAGACAAAAAACCATACAAGAAAACCGCACTGCAAACTAGTGCTGACAGCTGGCACAACAAAACACTGCATGGAAAGTTCCTTGACAAAATTGAAGGAAAAGCTGATAAGGAGAAGACCTGGATCTGGCTCACGAATGGGACCCTGAAGAAGGAGACAAAAGGCCTGATCCTTGCAGCCCAGGAGCAAGACATCAGAACAAAGGCAATTAAGGCCAAGATCGAAAAATCAGCTGATGACCCAAAATGCAGAATGTGCAAGGAAGCTGACAAAACCATTGATCATATCCTCAGCTGCTGTAAGAAAATCGCACAGACTGACTACAAACAGAGGCACAACTATGTGACCCAAATGATTCATTGGAACTTATGCCTCAAGTACAACCTTCCAGCAGCAAAGAACTGGTGGGATCACTAACCTGCAAAAGTATTGGAAAATGAGCACGCTAAGATACTGTGGGACTTTCGAATCCAGACTGACAAAGTTCTGGAACACATCACACCAGACATCACAGTTGTGGAAAAGAAAAAGGTTTGCCATCCCAGGTGACAGTTGCACTGACGAAAAACAACAGGAAAACTCAGCCGCTATCAGGACCTCAAGACTGAACTTCAAAGACTCTGGCAGAAACCAGTGCAGGTGGTCCCGGTGGTGATGGGCACATTGGGTGCCGTGCCAAATGATCTCAGCCGGCATTTGGAAACAATAGACATTGACAAAATTACAATCTGCCAATTGCAAAAGGCCACCCTACTGGGATCTGCGGGCATCATCCGAAAATACATCACACAGTCCTAGACACTTGGGAAGTGTTCGACTTGTGATTTTGTGATACAAAATCCAGCATATCTATCTTGTTTTCTGTGTCATAATAAAATAATAATAATAATATATTATACTATCAGGACGTCAAAATTGAACTTCAAAGACTCTGGCAGAAACCAGTGCAGGTGGTCCAGGTGGTGATGCCAAAAGATCTCAGCCAGCATTTGGAAACAATAGATATTGATAAAATTACAATCTGCCAACTGCAAAAGGCCACCCTACTGGGATCTGTATGCATCATCCAAAAATACATCACACAGTCCTAAACGCTTGGGAAGTGTTCGACTTGTGATTTTGTGATACGAAATCCAGCATATCTTTCTTGTTTTCTGTGTCATAAAATAAAATAATAATAATAATAATAATAATAATAATAATAATAATAATAATAATAATAATAATTTTATTTGTATTCCACCCTATCTCCCTATCTGCTTTGAACTGGATTATATGGCAGTGTAGACTCATATAATCCAGTTCAAAGCAGATAATGTGGATGAAAACTGGGGCACACATGGACAAGCAAAATCAGAGTGTGGTCAAGGTGGTAAAAGTTATGGATAAGCAAAAATGCTCCCTGAAGCAAAGAGGCTAATGCTGAGCAAATACAAACTGCAAAAGACAGCCTGCTGATGAAAAAGCAAGCAGCTCTCATTAGCAGAGAAGGCTAAAGACCTTGTGAAACTACAACTCTCATGATTTCATAGCATTGAGCCATAGCGGTTTAAGTGGTATCAAACTGCCTTAATTCTGCAGGGCAGATGCACCCATATTGCCTTTATGTGCCAGGTTTTGGTTTGTTTTAAATTTGCATTGTTTTATCTGGTTGCATAGGAAACTACAACTCCCGGGATCCTATAAAATTGAGTCATGGCAGTTAAAGTCTGCAGTCAAAGTGCATTAATTCAATAGTGTAGATGCACTCTTTGCTGTTCCATTATATGCAGTGACGTAATAACTTATGTACAGTGGCAAAATCGAGTTCTTGGGTTCTTTTGGGATTAAATAAAGTATTTTCAAACTGCAGATTTTGTGGATGCAAAATCTATAGATACGGGGCCAACTGTATAATTAATTCTTTTTTTAAACTGTGTCATCTAATATGTTTCATCGGATCTTTTCTATCTCTGTTGGAAGCCATCCAGGAATGGAAAGAGGGATATAAATGAAAACAGATCAGATCAGATAAAAATCCGTCAGTCAATCAATCAATAGAACACGAAATCCATCATGTTCTCTGCTTGTCTATATCTTGTGTGCCAAACATGAGAGTTTTCAGGCTGAGCTTTCTTGGAGTGCAGTGCATCTACACTGTGGAATTAATGCAGTTTGATACCACTTGAACTGCTATGGCTCAACGCGATGAAATCCTGGGAGTTGTAGTTTATTCAGGCACCAACACTCTTTGACAGAGAAGGATAAGGGACTTTCGAAACTATACATTCCAGGATCCCATAGCACTGAGCCATGGCAGCCCAAGTGGTATCAAACCGCATTAATTCTACAGTGTAGACTAACTACATTTCATTTCAATTGCCTCCCTTTATGGTTAATAAAAAGTATAATTTTCCTAGGTTCATACAGTGTGTTCTATAACTGATAATAATTCGAACCCAGGTCTCTAGAATCCATAATATGTAACCATGGCAACTAAAGTGGAATCATAGTGCTGTAATTCTAAGTGTGGAAGGACTTAGATCTCCTGAAGACCGAACAGAACACGCTAAGCACTGAACATATAATCTTCAATAGACTAAGAGTATTTCAGTGATATCCAAAATATCTGAATCTGAGTGGTTAATCTCAACTAGTTCCAGGTGCATTAAGAGGCTCAAAAAAATAAAGCAGTTTTCGCCTTGTAGGTCTATTTATTTACACACTACATGTAAACCAAGCTTAACAAAATATGTTCTTGCGGTCATATCTGACTGCAGGGATTATAGTTTGACATTGTTCCATACATTTGGATTCGATGTACTGTCAGTTTGCTTGGCATGACATAGTGACTTTTGGTTTACATTTTACCTGTGTGATTTGTTTCACAATTGTATTGTATTGTTTTTTATTGCTCTTTTCTTCTGTTTGTGCCTGTGCACAGATGTATATATTAGACTGTAAGCCTTTGGCAGGACACACTGTTTTTGGTGGTTTAATTTGTATAGCGCCATGTACATTTGATGGCGCATAATAATAATAATAATAATTATTATTATTATTATTATTATGCGCCATCAAATGTACATGGCGCTATACAAATTAAACCACCAAAAACAGTGTGTCCTGCCAAAGGCTTACAGTCTAATATATACATCTGTGCACAGGCACAAACAGAAGAAAAGAGCAATAAAAAACAATACAATACAATTGTGAAACAAATCACACAGGTAAAATGTAAACCAAAAGTCACTATGTCATGCCAAGCAAACTGACAGTACATCGAATCCAAATGTATGGAACAATGTCAAACTATAATCCCTGCAGTCAGATATGACCGCAAGAACATATTTTGTTAAGCTTGGTTTACATGTAGTGTGTAAATAAATAGACCTACAAGGCGAAAACTGCTTTATTTTTTTTTATATTTTATATTTATATTTTTTATATTTTATATTTATAATTTAATAATTATTATTATTATTATTATTATTATTATTATTGTTGTTGTTGTTGTTGTTGTTGTTGTTCTTATTAATTAATAATGGCTCACGAATGGGACACTGAAGAAGGAGACAGAAGGCCTGATCCTTGCAGCCCAGGAGCAAGACATCAGAACAAATGCAATTAAGGCCAAGATCGAAAAATCAGCTGATGACCCAAAATGCAGACAGTGCAAGGAAACCGACAAAACCATTGATCATATCCTCAGCTGCTGTAAGAAAATCGCACAGACAGACTACAAACAGAGGCACAACTCTGTGGCCCAAATGATTCATTGGAACTTATGCCTCAAGTACCACCTCCCAGCAGCAAAGAACTGGTGGGATCACAAACCTGCAAAAGTATTGGAGAATGAGCACGCAAAGATACTGTGGGACTTCCGAATCCAGACTGACAAAGTTCTGGAACACAACACACCAGACATCACAGTTGTGGAAAAGAAAAAGGTTTGGATCATTGATGTTGCCATCCCAGGTGACAGTCGCATTGACGAAAAACAACAGGAAAAACTCAGCCGCTATCAGGACCTCAAGATTGAACTTCAAAGATTCTGGCAGAAACCAGTGCAGGTGGTCCCGGTGGTGATGGGCACACTGGGTGCCGTGCCAAAAGATCTCAGCCGGCATTTGGAAACAATAGACATTGACAAAATTACGATCTGCCAACTGCAAAAGGCCACCCGACTGGGATCTGCACGCATCATCCGAAAATACATCACACAGTCCTAGACACTTGGGAAGTGTTCGACTTGTGATTTTGTGATATGAAATCCAGCATATCTATCTTGTTTGCTCTGTCATAATAAAATAATAATGTAATCCTTCCAAATGTCCTGTGGTTAGGGCAGGCATGGGCCAACTTGGGCCCTCCAGGTGTTTTGGACTTCAACTCCCACTATTCCTAACAGCCGGTAGGCTGTTAGGAATGGTGGGAGTTGGAGTCCAAAACACCTGGAGGGCCCAAGTTGGCCCATGCATGGGTTAGGGGCACAGGATCATATTAAAGTCAAAATTATGAATAAGGAAATCCCTATTTTTTAAATCTAAGATGACATCTCTCTAGGGATCTCTAGGTCTCTACGGCTGACTTTGCATCTACATTGTAGAATTAATTCAGTTTTATACCTCTCTAACTGTCATGCCCCCATGCTATGAAATCATGGGAGTTGTAGCTTTGCAAGGTCTTTCTCTACCAAAGAGTGCTGATGCCTTAGAATACAACTCCCAGGGTTCCATAGCATTGGGTCTTGACAGTTTAAAGTGAGGTCAAAACTGCATTAATTCTGCAGTGTAGATGCACCCAAGAGGTGCCTCGAGATATGTTCTTCCTAGGAGTTTGCATAATGTATGTATTTTATCCTGTTTTGGTGTGTTTACCTGGACTTTGCCCCATGTTAGCCAACCCAAGTCCCTTCGGGGAGATGGAGGCAGGATATAAAAATAAAGTTTTTATTGTTGTTGTTGTTGTTGTTGTTGTTGTTGTTGTTGTTATTATTATTATTATTATTATTATTATTATTATTATTTTATTGTATGACACAGCAAACATGCTGGATTTCATATAACCAAATCACAAGTCGAACACTTCCCAAGTGTCTAGGACTGTGTGATGTATTTTCGGATGATGCGTGCAGATCCCAGTAGGGTGGCCTTTTGCAGTTGGCAGATCGTAATTTTGTCAATGTCTATTGTTTCCAAATGCCGGCTGAGATCTTTTGGCACGGCACCCAGTGTGCCCATCACCACCGGGACCACCTGCACTGGTTTCTGCCAGAATCTTTGAAGTTCAATCTTGAGGTCCTGAGTTTTTCCTGTTGTTTTTCGTCAATGCGACTGTCACCTGGGATGGCAACATCAATGATCAAAACCTTTTTCTTTTCCACAACTGTGATGTCTGGTGTGTTGTGTTCCAGAACTTTGTCAGTCTGGATTCGGAAGTCCCACAGTATCTTTGCGTGTTCATTTTCCAATACTTTTGCAGATTTGTGATCCCACCAGTTCTTTGCTGCTGGCAGGTGGTACTTGAGGCATCAGTTCCAATGGATCATTTATTATTATTATTATTATTATTATTATTATTATTATTATTATTATTATTATTTTCTGCCTTATGGTTCCTTCACAGGGAAAGAGATCTCACCTAAACTTTTGGAAGAACTTCCCAACAGTCAAAGCTGTTTGAGAGTGGTGTCTCCTTCTCTGGAGGTTTTTAAAAAGATGCTTGATGGCCATCTGTCAGGAGTGCTTGGATTATATTTACCTGCAAGGTAGGATTGGGTTGGACTGGTTAGCCCGACAGGTCTTTATGATTCAGTGATGCTATCTCAGGGATGAACCAGAATTCAACACTTGGATAGTTTTCATTTATGAAATGTTATAAGAACTCTTCCAACCGAGATCCTGTTTCTCTTGTTGCTGCATAAAAGGAGAAGCATCATTTCGATCCCCAGATTGAGAAGTGTGCTGAGAAGGCCTAAGACATGCTGCTCGGTGTTTTCCTGCCAAGTCTTGCCACTGGAGGAGACTTATGCAGCCGAGAGGGAGCGGATGCGAGTCCAGCCGTTTCCTGGCTGATAACGGGAGCCGGGCCCCTCCAGCCGGATGTTATGAGTCCTGGGGCTTCTCTTGATGTCTCACTCAATTGCTGAGGAAGAAATCACGAACTGTTTATCCTCGCAGGGGGAAAATATCCCTTTTCTTTCTCCCGGCCTCCTTCTCCCCTTATGCACATATATGGCCAACCGTCGGTTTGTGCAAATCATGGGCAAAACAACATAAAGGGGAATGCAATGAGTCATATTTTGGAGAGATTGGAACAGATTTGGTTTATTCCGGGAAAACTTCAAATACAGTTATCTGGCCTTCATAGGGATTGGTAGATGCTGAATAAATGGTTGCTTGGGAGTTACTATTAAAATAGGCCTAATAAATACTATACTGTACTATAAATTCAGTATTGATTTGATATTAATATTGAAATAATATTGAACTGAAAGCAAATAAAGACAAACTCATCTACATTGAAACTACAGGGTAGACCAGGCATGGGCAAACTTGGGCCCTCCAGGTGTTTTGGACTTCAACTCCCACAATTCCTAACAGCCTACCGGCTGTTAGGAATTGTGGGAGTTGAAGTCCAAAACACCTGGAGGGCCCAAGTTTGCCCATGCCTGGAGTAGACTCATATAATCCAGTTCAAAGCCAGATTTATGTTGGGCCGGGCTGTCGTGCAGCTGGTTAGTAGCCAGCTGCAGTATATCACTACTGACTGAGAGGTCATGAGTTCGAAACCAGCCCGGGTCGGATTGAGTGCCCGACCATTAAATAGCCTAGCTTGTTGTTTACCTGAGCAACTCAAAAGGCAGTTGCATCTATCAAGTAGGAAAATTTAGGGACCACTTATGTGGGGAGGCTAATTTAACTAATTTACATCACCATAAAAATGTCCAGCAGCGTGCATGTGGAAGAATGAGGAAGTACTCCATCAAGGACTCGGTGTCACAGTGGATGATAAAGCAGCAGCTCCCTCTGTGGCCAGAATTGAAGCCGGAAACTGGAATATGTTAAATTGCCCCTGTGTCTCTGTCTGGCAGCATGACTGCATGGAGCACCATTACCTTCCCGCCGGAGCAGTACCTATTGATCTACTCACATTTGCATGTTTTCGAACTGCTTGGTTGGCAGAAGCTGGGGCTAACAGCTCCCCGGATTCGAACCACCGACCTTTCGTTCAGCAAGTTTAGCAGCTCAGTGGTTGAATCCACTGCACCATCAGGGGCTCCCTTCCAAACAGCTGTATAAAATGAATTATATGGCAGTATAGGCTCATACAACCCAGTTCAAAGCAGATAATGTGGATTTTCTGATTTGATAAACTGGATTATCTGGCAGTGTAGAAAGGGCCTAAGAATGAACTAAAAAAAAGTGGAACAACAGGGGATTTCCCTATTTAAAAAAAATTCCCATAGCATTGAGCCATGGTGGTGAAAGTGGTGCGAAACTGCACTAATTCTACAGTGTAGACCAGGCATGGACAAACTTCAGCCCTCCAGGTGTTTTGGACTTCAGCTCCCACAATTCCTAACAGCCGGTAGGCTGTTAGGAATTGTGGGAGTTGAAGTCCAAAACACCTGGAGGGCCAAGGTTTGCCCAGACCTGGTGTAGACACAACTAAAAGGCACTTCTTGCATAGACAGGTAGGAAAAGAGAGGAAAATGATAACTACAACTAGACTGGGAAAATTCAGAAAGTCTTGGCAATGCCCTAAGGCAGGGATTCCTAAACCTTTTCCACCAAAAAAAATGTTTATATGACCCTGGGTATGTAGGCATATAAAACAGATATCAAACCAAACATTTACTCAATTGAAAGTCTTGCTGAAGAGGCTGATATTCCCTTTTGTATGAAGTACAGCTGAAGCATTTTCTGCAGTTTGTAAACCTTGCACGCTGCTGTTAATAAATTAGTTTAAATAAATGGTGTTCAGAAAGTTTTACTGTTTCCAATTTTTTTGGGATCAAAAGGGACCCCCCCCCCATTAGTAGCCGGGACCCACAGTTTAAGAATCAATCCCATAAGGTATGTTTCCCAAAGACCAATAAGCTTTGCAAGACCACATCTGCATTGCAGTTGCAGGACAGTCAGTGTGACTAACGGAGTAACCTTGGAACTCCGGTCACCTTCGGAGCAAGTTCTCCCAAATTGGAGGGGACACAGCCACATCCTGGACATTTCCTGTTTCTTTCCTGCCCAGATTTTTATCTCTGACCCCCAGGTTGGCAATCCAGGGGAGAAGGCAAAAACAAACAGACCCCACCACCTGCTTCTTCGGCTTCGAGGAAGTGATCTCCTCAGGAGGCGCTCGCTCACGACTGGGACGGATTCCAAGGCGTCCGGGAAGAGTGATGTAAACCAATGACTTGGGATGACTAACGCAGAGGTTTGCAGGACAAACATGGAGGAAATGAGCTGGATGGGCAGATGGACCAATAAAGATAAGCCAGCGTGCTGTAATGGTTTGAGCATTGGACTATGATGCTTAAATCAGCTAAGCCCTGGAAACACACTGGGTGACCCTGGGCAGGTTGCACTCTCTTCGCCTCAGAGGAAGACAAGGGCAAACCTCCTCTGAACCATGCTTTCCAAGACAAGCCTGTGCTAGTTTTGCTTTAGGTTGGAGATGACTTTATGGCACACAGCAACAATGTGTTTAGGTGCATAATTAATGCAGCCTGGCATCGCTTGAACTCCCGTGTCTCCATGCACTGGAATCGGCAGCTGTAGTTTGACGAAACCTTTGTTATTCTCTACCAAAAAGCACTGAATCATAGAATCATAGAATCATAGAATAGTAGAGTTGGAAGAGACCTCATGGGCCATCCAGTCCAACCCCCTGCCAAGAAGCAGGAAATCGCATTCAAAGCACCCCCGACAGATGGCCATCCAGCCTCTGCTTAAAAGCCTCCAAGGAAGGAGCCTCCACCACGGCCCTGGGGAGAGAGTTCCACTGTCGAACAGCCTTTCTCACAGTGAGGAAGTTCTTCCTGATGTTCAGGTGGAATCTCCTTTCCTGTAGTTTGAAGCCATTGTTCCGTGTCCTAGTCTGCAGGGCAGCAGAAAACAAGCTTGCTCCCTCCTCCCTATGACTTCCCTTCACGTATTTGTACATGGCTATCATGTCTCCTCTCAGCCTTCTCTTCTGCAGGCTAAACATGCCCAGCTCTTTAAGCCGCTCCTCATAGGGCTTGTTCTCCAGACCCTTGATCATTTTAGTCGCCCTCCTCTGGACGCTTTCCAGCTTGTCAACATCTCCCTTCAACTGTGGTGCCCAGAATTGGACACAGTATTCCAGGTGTGGTCTGACCAAGGCAGAATAGATGGGATCATGACTTCCCTGGATCTAGACGCTATTCCCCTATTGATGCAGGCCAGAATCCCATTGGCTTTTTTAGCTGCCGCATCACAATGTTGGCTCATGTTTAACTTGTTGTCCACGAGGACTCCAAGGTCTTTTTCGCACACACTGCTGTCAAGCCAGGCATCGTCCCCCATTCTGTATCTTTGATTTCCATTTTTTCTACCGAAGTGAAGTCTCTTGCATTTGTCCCTGTTGAACTTCATTTTGTTAGTTTTGGCCCATCTCTCTAGTCTGTCAAGATCGTTTTGAATTCTGCTCCTGTCTTCTGGAGTGTTAGCTATCCCTCCCAGTTTGGTGTCGTCTGCAAACTTGATGATCGTGCCTTCTAACCCTTCGTCTAAGTCGTTAATAAAGATGTTGAACAGAACCGGGCCCAGGACGGAGCCCTGCGGCACTCCACTTGTCACTTCTTTCCATGATGAAGACGATGCATTGGTGAGCACCCTTTGGGTTCGTTCGCTTAGCCAATTGGGGTCTCACCAAGCTACAACTCCCAAGATGCTGGGAGCTGTGCCCAACAAAGGAATATCTCTTACATTCATCCCACAAATGAAGCATTAACCTGCAAGGCAGGATGTACGTAGGTGTCCAAACAAAGGGACTTTGCCAAGCTTTTTCCCTGAAGGGCCAAGGAGCAAATTTCACAGACTTTGAACAAGTTTTTTTTTTCTGGACTACAACTCTAAGAATTGCCCAGCTTGTGTAGCCAAGCACTTCTGAGAGTTGTAGTCCAACAACATGACTTTTCTAAGTTCTGGAATTCACTTACTCTAATTCACTTATTCTAACATGATGTTTTGGTGCTTAATTTGTAGAATCATAATGTAATTTGACATTTAATAGGCTTTTCCTTAATCCCTCCTTATTATCCAACATTTTCACTTATCCAATGTTTTGCCGGCCCGTTTATGTTGCGTAGGTAAGACTCTACTGTATTCCAAAATCCAAAACAGTCCATATGAGTGGCTGAGGTAGAGATGCTTTTGATGATTCTCTCTGCACAAACTTTGTTTCAGATACAAAATTATTTTTGAATATTCCTTCAGGCTATGTGTATAAGGTGTATATGACACATCAGTGAATTTCGTGTTTAGACTTGGGTCCCATCTCCAAGATATCTCAAGATATATTTGTATGCAAATACTCCAAGATATGAGGCTTAAGAAATTCTGAAATCCAAAACATTTCTGGTCCCAAGCATTTTGGATAAGGGACACTCAATTTGTATTTTTTTAGTTCAGGCATGGGCAAACTTCAACCGTCCAGGTGTTTTGGACTTCAACTCCCACAATTCCTAACAGCCGGTAGGAATCTGGATCTGGTGCCTTTAGGATGTTTTTCAGCCAACGATTGATCCTATGTTTCTATAAAACTATGTAACACGATTTCTTTTCCTGGATTATAAATGTCATTTCCTAATTGGTTCTATAATTAAAACATGGGGAAAGTTTTTTAAACCGTTTAATTAAACCACACTGATCTCCAAGATATTTCATGATGCTCATATAATGCAAATATAGGCATTTCAAGGGGTTTTTTTTGGGGGGGGGGGGATACATAACACTATGTAACAAAATTTGAAAAATTTTCAGTTCCTGTTTTGAAAGATTTATTTCCTGTTTAATTGTGTGGTACTTACTATGAAAGTACTGTATATACTCGAGTATAAGCCTAGTTTTTCAGCCCTTTTTTTAAGACTGAAAAAGCCCCCCTCGGCTTATACTCGGGTGAGGGTCCTGGTTGGCTTATATTTGGGTCAGCTTATACTCGAGAATATATGGTACATTTATTATTTTTCTCTGTTATTATTGGTATTATTACATTATTATTTTTCTCTATTATTGTTGCTACTATTACATTTATTTTACTCTATTTTTATTATTAATAATTCAGTTATTATTTCACTCTGATCTTATTATTATTATTACATTTATTATTTTACTCTATTATTACATTTATTATTTTCCTGAATTTATTATTATTATTATTATTATTATTATTATTATTATTATTATTATTATTATTACATGTATTATTTTACTCTATCATTATTAAAAGGATACATAAGCACATTTACATTGAAGAAGATGAAAATAATGATTTAACCAGAGTTGGACAGTCTTATCTTAAATTTGAGCTTTATGTAAATATTCAAAAACATTTAACCTACTGATGCCTCAGTTAATGTAATTTTATTGGTATCTATTTTTATTTCTGGAATTTACCACTTATACTGGAGTCAATGTTTTCCCAGGTTTTATTGTGGTAAAATTAGGTGCCTCGGCTTATATTCAGATCGGCTTATACTCGAGTAATAATAATAATAATAATAATAATAATAATAATAATAATAATAATAATACTTTATTTATACCCCGCCACCATCTCCCCAATGGGGACTCGGGGAGGCTTACATGGGGCCACGCCCAAAACAATACAATGTAAACAGCATATAAAAGAACAGCACAACACAATACAATAAACAATACAGTAAATATATATTTTGTAATGGATATTATTTACAAAGTAATGGATATTATTTACAAAGTATTATTTACAAAGTAATGGATATTATTTACAAAGTATATATGGTATATATGGTAAATAAATACGTGAATAAAAATTTCCGTGTTTTTATGATAGAACCAATTAGGAAATGGCATTAATAATAATAATAATAATAATAATAATAATAATAATAACAACAACTTTATTTTTATACCCCGCCCCATCTCCCCAATGGGGACTCGGAGCAGCTTACATGGGGACCAAGCCCGAAAACATACAACAATAAAATGATAAAACAATTATTCCAACAGTAAAACATCAATATCAATAAAACCATCATAGTAATCAACATATAGCATAAAATATTAAAATCAGGAGAATAAAACAAGGATCTGGGCCAAAGTGCAAAATATATCAAAATGGGAGAGGTAGTTTCTCAGTAAAGTGCAAAATAGTAGTGGCAGAAAAACCTGTAGTTGGATGGGCAGATAGTTCAACCTAATAATTAATCGTCGAAGGCCTTTTGGATTTATAATCTAGGAACAAAAATCTAGGAACAAAAAAGTGTGATGCATAACAGACATTTCATGTAAGTGATACTTAACTCGTAGTGAATGTTTCTTCATGAGAGTTTTTTAAATGGGTGGAAAAGCAACTTTTCAGGAGCATTTTAGTTGAACATTCCTGCAAGGGGTTGGACTAGATGGCCTCTGGAGACCCTTCCGGCTCGACGATGCCATGACACCGTAATAAGCAACATAATGTTCCATGGAAAACTATAAGAATAACACCCCACGGGGGCGTTTTGGAAAGCTGCTACTGTGCATTCCTGGAATGTGGGCTTACTTAATTGCCAAGCGGTGAGATGCTGTGATCGTGATAAAGGATATCAACATCTCTGGTCTCATCCGTGATCCCGGAAGGCGCCTGACGCTTTTGCACAAGGAGAGAAAGAGTGAGAGAAAGTGGGCGGCTGCGACACGGTCCACGCCCCAGTCAATCTGTCAATAAGCCACCAATATCAGGCTCACGCTTGGCAAGGAGATGAAGGCAACTCAGCCTCGCTCAGGTGGAATCCCTCCGCCGCACCACAGCAAAGCTGGTTTAATAAAGCAATTAAGTGCAATCAAGCAGCTGATGGAGTAATTATAGGTTTGGGCTGTTGCTGCAGCGCTCAAAGCATTCCAGCAACGGCAATAATCGCATTACTTAAGTCGGTAGCGTTCTCTGGGCAAACCTATACCATGCAGACATTGCATTGAGATGGATGTAATTTGGGATTTTGCTCAACCAAAGGCTCCTCTGTCTTCTTCCAGGAGAGAAGTAACCCATCTTGGGCTCTCCAGAGCGATTTGATGTCTTTATCAATGGCTTGGATGGTGGGATAGAAGGCATGTTGATCACGTCTGCAGGTGACACCACATTGGGAGGGAGAGCTAATACCCCAAAGGACAGGATCGGGATCCAAAATGACCATCTCGGACTAAGAGAGCTTGGCCAAAACTATGGACTTCAACGAGGAGAAATGTAGGATACTACACTGGCTTGGAAACACTCCATGTGAAAGGGATCTAGGAGCCTTAGGAGGCCACAAATGGTACATGAGCCAACAGTGTGATGCAGCAGCTAAAAAAGCCAATGTGATTCAAGACTGCATCAATAGGAGTATACCTTGTTTCCCCGAAAATAAGACAGTGTCTTATATTAATTTTTGCTCCCAAAGTTGTGCTAGGTCTTATTTTCAGGGGATGTCTTATTTTTCCATTTACATTTATTGTTGAACAAAAAATGAACATTTATTATATACTGTACTATAGTTGTCATCACAGACCAGCATAACCAGACAAACTGTGAATCCTTTCAAGAATTTTTTTATTATTATCAGTATTTCCATGTTCAACAATCTATGGTACGTATATTTACCGATCCTGCATGCTCTGATGTTCTGTTCAGTGGGCATGCTTCCAAACAAAAACTTCACTAGGTCTTACTTTCAGGGGAGGCCTTATATTTAGCAATTCAGCAAAACCTCTACTAGGTCTTATTTTCTGGGGATGTCTTATTTTCGGGGAAACAGGTTAGTGTCTATTTTTTCAGGTCTTTGTACAATTCTGAAAAATAGCAATGGATTCTAACCTTGATGGTTATATTTATTTACAGTATTTATATTCCGCCCTTCTCACCCTGAAGGGGACTCAGGGTGGATCACATTATATACGTATCGGGCAACATTCAATGCCCATATACACATAGAACCGAGACAGAGACAGACACAGAGGCAATTTAACCTTCTCCTGAGGGGATGTTCGATTCTAGCCACAGGTGGGAGCAGCTGCTTCATTATCCACTGCGACGGCACTTCCTCATTCCAACGTCGGCTGGATGATTTTTTTTATGGAGTTGTAAATTAGTTAAATTAGCCTCCCCACTTTATAAGTGGTACCTTAATTTCCTACTTGATAGATGCAACTATCTTTCGAGTTGCTAGGTCAGCAACGAGCAGGGGCTATTTTTTATTTTTAATTGTCGGGTGCTCACCCCGCCACGGGCTGGCCTCGAACTCATGACTTCATGGTCAGAGTGATTTATTGCAGCTGACTGCTCACCAGCCTGTGCCACAGCCCGGCCCCAAAGGTGTTAAGGATTCCTCTTCTTCAGAAAAAGAAGGGGAGTATGGAAGTGTTCATGAATCTGAGGTTGAGTTGGAATCTGAGGAGGAGATTTTGCAAGTACCCACATTTCAGGAGAGGTGAAAGGAAACAGAGCAGAGACCTGCTCTGCTCTCTCTATGAATGTTGACGAGGAGAAATGCTGTATACCACACTGGCTTGGAAACAGTTCATGCGAAAGGGATCTAGGAGCCTTAGGAAGCCGCAAATGGAACATGAGCCAACAGTGTGATGTAGCAGCTTAAAAAGCCAATGTGATTCAAGACTGCATCTATAGGAGTATAGTGTCTATTTTTTCAGGTCTTTGTACAATTCTGCAAAATAGCAATGGATTCTAACCTTGATGGTTATATTTATTTACAGTATTTATATTCCTCCCTTCTCACCCCGAAAGGGACTCAGGGCGGATCACATTATATACACATAGGGCAAACATTCAATGCCCATAAACACATCGAACCGAGACAGAGACAGACAGACACAGAGGCAATTTAACCTTCTCCTGAGGGGATGTTCGATCCTGGCCACAGGGGGGAGAAGCTGCTTCATCATCCACTCTGACGGCACTTCCTCATTCCAACGTCGTAAATTAGTTAAATTGGCCTCCCCACTTTATAAGTGGTACCTTATTTCCTACTTGATAGATGCAACTATCTTTCGAGTTGCTAGGTCAGCAACAAGAAGAGGCTATTTTTTATTTTTTTAATTGATGGGTTCTCACCCCGCCACGGGCTGGCCTCGAACTCATGACCTCATGGTCAAAGTGATTTATTGTAGCAGGCTGCTCACCAGCCTGCGCCACAGCCCGGCCCCTATACATGTCTTGGGCGGTACACTCCACATTCAGTAAAACAGACCTTGGACATTCCTCGCCTCCGTTCCCTAGAAAAGAATCCTACTGTGCTGACAGAGGAGTCAGGGAACAGAATCGCAGGAGTTTACGGATTGCTGCCAAACAACAGGCTGATTAGACCTGCTTCCCTTGGGAAATTCTAAGGAGTCTTGCATCTGGACAAAGTTGGGTTTCGCTTCCCGTTCTCTAGGGAAGAGATTGTTGGAGGGAAAACGAGACCCCAATATAGGTGCCTGACGCGGGAGAATCTTTGCGGAGTCAACAGAGCAGCTTCAGGAGTAAGATCGTGTGTGGACTTCGTAACCCCAGTTCCTTGTTTCCCGGATTAAGTAATCAAGACTTGCCTCGCTTGCTTTTAACCACGGACCTTGTTCCAAGAATCACTGTTGCCTTGTATCCAGCCTTGTTTCTAGTCTTGTTGTCAAGCTACCTAGGACTCCTGAGACTCAGACATTTCCCCACACTATTGCTTGGCAATAGTGTGTGTTTCGGTTTTGGATAAAGAACTTTGAACTCTAATATCATTTATTGGACAATACATTTTTGGACTGTATTTGACCACATTTGAAAGATCTGCTTCTGAACTATATTCTTCACTTGTTTTATTTGCTTTTATATATTTCCTTAATAAAGATATTAGATAGAGATTGGCCTCCGTGTATGGTTCTTGGTGCCCTGCTGCCAGGGGTCTGACAGTGACAATAATGGGGCTGGGCTGTGGCGCAGGCTGGTGAGCAGCCTGCTGCAATAAATCACTCTGACCATGAGGTCATGAGTTCGAGGCCAGCCCATGGCGGGGTGAGCACCCGTCAATCAAAAATAAAAAATAGCCCCTGCTCGTTGCTGACCTAGCAACCTGAAAGATAGTTGCATCTATCAAGTAGGAAATAAGGTACCACTTATAAAAGTGGGGAGGCTAATTTAACTAATTTACGACATTGGAATGAGGAAGTGCCATCACCGTGAATGATGAAGCAGCTGCTCCCCCCTGAGGCCATAATCGAACATCCCCTCAGGAGAAGGTTAAATTGCCTCTGCGTCTGTCTCTGTCTCAGTTCTATGTGTTTATGGGCATTGAATGTTTGCCCTATATGTATATAATGTGATCCGCCCTGAGTCCCCTTCGGGGTGAGAAGGGCGGAATATAAATACTGTAAATAAATAAAACAAGCCTCCTGACTGCTGCTTCTCCTCCTCCTCCCTCCCCAAGCAGAGCCATTCAGTGTGGAGCGTGGAAGCGGGGATGCCTTGGGTGCCTACATTTTTGGGTCTGTTCCTGGGGTTATTTGGGGTGCTCATTCAGAAAATCGGATTGGATAGATCACATCAGCTCTAGATTATTCAAAATGGTTTACTGTGGTGAGCAGATGGTGACTACTGGATGGCATATGTTCTGTATCAGAAATTAGAGCTGATGTGGTCTACCCAATGCAATTTTCTGAATCAGCACCTCAAATAACCAAACTGAATCTAAAGTTGACCAAAAACCGATTTGGAATCTTTTTGGTACTAATGCTGGAGTAGTCCCTGGTTAAAGTGGTCTCTGGTCAAGTGGTCCCTGGTCAAAAAAAAAGGTTAGGAACCACTGGTGTAAATGCACCCAGAGCTCCAACACAACACTGAAAACCTCTTTCCCCATCCTCTCAATGCTAATGCTGCTAAAGAACATCCAACTGGAAAGAGGATGTGAAGAAAAAGAGGCTGGTTAGGGATAAATCCCCTTTTGCAAAAGCAGCTTTACTTTCAGAGACTTTGCATCCATCTACACTGTAGAATGAATGCAGTTCAACACCACTTCTTCATGGCTCAGCTAGTATGGAGTCTTGGGAGATGTAGTTTTACATTACCTTTAGCCTTCACTGGGATGTATAGTTTGCCTCACTAAACTATACCTCCCAGAATTCCATCGCATTGGAGCCATGACAGTTAAAGTGGTGTCCAACTGCATACATGCTATAGTGTAGATGCATCTTACATCTGGGGCTGGGCTTAGCTCAGTGGGCTAAACCGCTAGCTGCAGAAAATCCTGCCGATCGAAAGGTTGGCAGTTCAAGCCCGGGTCAGGGTGAGCACCCGCCATCAGCCCCAGCTCTCTGCCCACCTAGCAGATCGAAAGCAGAAATGTGAGTAGATAAATAGGTACTGCTTTAAAAGGAAGGTTATAAAAAGCACTCATAAGGAAATTTGATCTGGAGGACGTCTAAGGACAACAAAGCTCCTCGGCATGGAAGATAGAGTGACAGGATCCCAGGTGGCCAAAGCCGAGCATACCTTCCAGAGGACGGAAATGGAAAAGATGGGGAAAGCCTTTACCTCTGTCTATGTATTGTCTGTCCTTGTTAATTGTATAACAGCACTGAATGTTTGCCATGTATGTGTTCTGTAATCCATACTGAGTCCCCTCAGGGAGATAGAGCGGAATATAAATAAAGTTTTTATTATAATATACTAGCTTGGAGACCCGGCGATGCCCGGGTCATTTGA
Source organism: Anolis carolinensis (assembly GCF_035594765.1). NCBI lineage: Eukaryota > Metazoa > Chordata > Lepidosauria > Squamata > Anolidae > Anolis > Anolis carolinensis. The sequence continues at coordinate 6,071,638 of NC_085841.1, forward strand.
GAAAGGCATTGTTTCCTGTGTTCCAAGTGTAGCCTATATCCAATGTCAGCTGGGTTCAGTGGGTGCGGGTGAGCTCCAACTCCCATATGCAAGTCCCATCGTCCAGTGTCCATCCCCCTCCAAACAGAGCCAGTATGTAGAATAGGTCATGAGGGCTCCATGTACCATGTTTGGTCTTGATCAGTCATTTGTGTGGGTCGCGGTGCTCTCAGGAAGTGAGTGAAGGTATTGGAAGTCCCATCGTCCATGGTCCATCATCCTCCAAACTGCACCTGGGTGTAGAGTGAGTCATGGGTGTTCTCTGTTTGAAGTTTGGTCTTGATGAGACATTGATGGGGGTGACAGTGGTCTCAGGAAGTGAATGAATATACTGGAAGTCCCATCATCCAAGGTCCAAGCTCTTTCAAATCTCACCAAGATGTAGAGTGGGCCATGGTGGCTCTATGTGCCAAGTTTGGTCTTGATCAGTCATTGGTGGGGGTTACAGTAGTCCCAGGAAGTAAGTGAAGATAGTGTAAGTCCCATCATCCACGGTCCCTCCTCCCCAAACTGCACCAGGATGTAAAGTGGGCTACCCTGCACCTGCGTGTCAAGTTTGATACAGTTTTGTCATTCATGGGCATCACAGTGGTTTGTGGGAGGTGAATTGGATGAATGTACTGCAAATCCCATAATCCTTGGTCCACCCTCCGTCAAAGTGCTGCAGCATGTGAAGTGTGTCATTTGGGATCTGTGTGCCTGGTTTGGTTCAGTTGTGTGATTTGTGGCAGTTGCTGTGGTCTCAAGAAGTGAGGGAAGGTACTGCAAATTCCATCATCCTTGGTCCATCCTGCCCCAATATACATCAGGACGTAAAGGGGTCCACAGTTCTGTGTGCCAAGTTTGGTCCATTTCTATCATTGGTGGGCATTGCAGTAGTCTGTGGGAGTTAAAGTGTTTGAAAGTACTGCAAATCCCATCATCTGTGGTCCATCCTCCCCCAAATGGCAGCAGGTCATAAAGTGCATCGTGGGGATGAAGTGTGCCAAGTTTGGTGCAGATCCGTCATTCCTGTTGGTCTCAGTGGCCTGGGATAGTGGCGGCCAATCAAATCGCGAGCACATATTCCGCCAGGCCAATCAAAACGCTGATACATACTCCGATTTCACTTTTATTATATATATAGATATAGATTGTATATACATATAATATTGATAATATTATTATAATGGACTACAATATTATACTGCTAATACAATATAATATTAATTATATATTATATATTAAATGTAATATTACTAATAATATTACCATATAATGATATAGTACAATATAGTAATTGAATGCTTATATTGTGCTATGCTAATAATAAATTGTATGTTCATTTGATTTGTAAACCACTCTGAGTCCCCTTCGGGGTGAGAAGAGCGGGATATAAATGTAGTAAATAAATAAATAAATAAAAATAATTGTATTATTATTATTATTATATTACATCAACCAAGGGTTATGTCTGTTATTAGTTTGCAATATAAAAGAAGATGCAATGACTTTAGCGTTACTTTCGTGACATTTTATTTATTTTTGGTTTTATATATACACATATATAAAAGCATCATTGGTATATTAAACCCTCACACTCCAGAAACAAAAGTAAGAAGGAAAAAAAATCCCCAAAAACCAGAACAGATTAATAATTACATTCAGATTGACTCTGTTAAATAACCGATTAACAAAGCAACACAGTCCATTTGCGTCAAGACAAGAAATTCAGGCAATACAAAATGTGAGATGGATCAGAGAATGATATATAGATAACAACATATGTACAATATTATTTCAGACGGAAATAAACCAACATTGAAAAGTAAGGTAGGGACATGTTAAAAGTATCTTTCCTCAAGGATGGCTTCATATAAACAAAACAATCTATATATATAAAAGAGTGATGGCATCACGGCAATTCACAAAACAACAAAAGTACAGGCCCCCCAACCTCAAAATTTGACAACACAACCCATCATCCACGCCTCAAGGTTGATACAACAAAAAGAAAAGAAAAATAAAGTCCTAATTAGAGGGAGAGCAATAATTGTTTTTATCCAATTGCTGCCAGTTTAGAGGGCTAATCTCTGCCCACTTGGTTGCCTAGCAACCAAGGGACAGCCAGGTTTCAGTTAGGGGACAGGCAGATTTAGGCCTCACTTAGGCTTCTTCCACAGATTATCTAATTTGCACTGGATTATATGGCAGTGTAGACTCAAGGCCCTTCCACACAGCTATATAACCCATTTATAATCTTATATTATCTGCTTTGCACTGGATTATCTTGACTCCACACTGCCATATAATCCACTTCAGTGTGCATTTTATACAGCTGTGAAGAAGGAGCCTCATATAATCCAGTTCTGAGCAGATAATATAAGATTAGAAATATACAGTAGAGTCTCACTTATCCAATGTAAACAGGCCGGCAGGATAAGTGAATATGTTGGATAATAAGAAGGGATTCAGGAAAAGCCAATTAAACATCAAATTAGGTAATCGTTATACAAATTAAGCACCAAAACATCATATTATACAACAAATTTGACAGAAAAAGTAGTTCCATGCGCAGTAATGCTATGTAGTATTTACAGTAGAGTCTCACTTATCCAACACTCGCTTATCCAACGTTCTGGATTATCCAACGCATTTTTGTAGTCAATGCTTTCAATATATCGTGATATTTTGGTGCTAAATTCATAAATACAGTAATTACTATATAGCATTACTGTGTACTGAACTACTTTTTCTTACAAATTTGTTGTCTAACATGATGTTTTGGTGCTTAATTTGTAAAATCATAACTTAATTTGATGTTTAATAGGGTTATCCTTAATTCCTCATTATCCAACATATTCGCTTATCCAACGTTCTGCTGGCCCGTTTATGTTGGATAAGTGAGACTCTACTGTACTGTATTTACAAATTTACCACTAAAATATCACAATGAATTTAAAACACTGACTACAAAAACATTGCTTATGAAAAGGCAGACTGCGTTGGATAATCCAGAACATTGTATAAGCGATACAATGGATAAGTGAGATTCTTCTTTAATATGAAATAATTACTGGGATAGAATAATGCAGAACAATATAATCTCTAAAACCAGGACAGTAAATAAACAGGGGAATTCCACACAGGAAACAATCGGGGCCAGCTAACACCTCCCAACCAAGTATTCCCATCATCAAAGTCTGGCAAATCCTGTTTTCTCAGGGCCACAGACAGTAGAAGCACATAAAATATAGCAAACAACACCACTCTGAAAACAAGGGAATTCCAGACAGGAAACAATCAGGGCCAGCTAACACCTCCCAACAAAAAATTCACTCAGGGAGGAAACAGCCAGGCTTTAAAGCTGCAAGGCCATTACATCCTAATCATTTTTCCTAATTGCAGCATTCATACTTGCCTCCAACAAACAAAAAAAAACAATCAGAAATATTGTATATTCACAACCTTTAGGAAATAATATCCCCTGATGGCGCAGCGTGTTAAAGCGCTGAGCTGCTGAACTTCTGGACCAAAAGGCCGTAGGTTTGAATTGGGGGAGCGGAGAGAGCCCCCATTGTTAGTCCCAGCTTCTGCCAACCCAGAAGTTCGAAAACATGCAAATGTGAGTGCATCAATAGGTACTGCTCCGGTGGGAAGGTAACGCCACTCCATGCAGTCATCCCACATGACCTTGGAGGAGTCTACGGACAACGCCGGCTCTTCGGCTTAGAAATGGAGATGAGCACCAACCCCCAGAATCAGACATGACTGGACTTAACGTCAGGGGAAAATGTTTACCCTTGACCTTAACTACCACCAATTCCTCAATACTTTATTTCCCATACCACCATACTTCGCCACAGCAACGCGGCAGACGTTGTCCCAGCAAAGAGGTAAAGTTTAGGAGTGGAATATAAATTTGGGAGAACAAAAATGTTATTAAATCAAATGAACACAATCCAAGTCCTTTCAAGACTTTTATAGACCCAGGAACATGTGAAGCAACCAGTGTCTCTGAGCATGGACAGATTTCTGTGCTGTCTTTTCCATACTGAATCGACAACAATACAAAAACGCAATACAAGTAACCATCCAGTGCATTAGGACCAAAGCTTTTCCATAGATATTCTCAGTTCAAAGAAAATTAGATAGGTTGATATTCGACATAATTTTATTTTGTCACATTAGAACAGATTTTTAAAAATTGTGAATATCTATATCTATATCTATATCTATATATATATATATATATATATATATATATACACAGTAGAGTCTCACTTATCCAATGTTCTGGATTATCCAACGCATTTTTGTAGTCAATGTTTTCAATACATGATATTTTGGTGCTAAATTCGTAAATACAGTAAATACTACATAGCATTACTGCATATTGAACTACTTTTTCTGTCAAATTTGTTGTATAACATGTTTTGTTGCTTAATTTGTAAAATCATAGCCTAATTTGATGTTTAATAGGCTTTTCCTTAATCCCTCATTATCCAAGATATTCACTTATCCAAGCTTCTGCCGGCCCGTTTAGCTTGGATAAGTGAGACTCTACTATATGTGTGTGTGTGTGTGTGTGTGTGTATATATATATATATGTACACACATAAGCGTTTGGTCATTTTTGTGGGAAAGCATTTGTCTAAAAGCATCCTGTGGGCATCTGCACTGCAAAATTAATGCGGTTTGATACCCCTTTAAGTGCCATGGCCCAATGCTATGCAATAATGCGAGCTGTAGTTTTGCAAGGACTTTCTCCTTCCTTTGTCAAACTATATCTCCCAGTATTCCATAGTATTGGGCCATGATGCAAAAGAGTGCATCTAAACTGTAGAATTAATGCAGTTTGACACTTCAATTGCAATGGTTGAATGCTAGAGAACTGTGGGAGTTGTAGTTTCAGAAGGTCTTTAGCCATCTCTTCCAAAAAGTACCGAGTCTCCAAAACGAAACTCGATTTGCAGCAAATGATGCAAATTCTACTATCTGAAAGTACCCAAGATTTCTCGAGTAGCAACAACGTAGGAAACAAACGGGTTGTGTATAAGGATTGAATGACCAAGTTGGCCATTCTCTGCAAACTTGGGCCCTCCAGGTGTTTTGGACTTCAACTCCCACAATTCCTAACAGCCTACCGGCTGTTAGGAATTGTGGGAGTTGAAGTCCAAAACACCTGGAAGGCCCAAGTTTGCCCAAGCCTGCTCTAGGGTGTTAAGAGAACAGCAAAAAACCTGGGAGTTGAAGTCCAAAACTTCTGGAGGGATCGTCTTTGGTGACCACTGGTTTACAGGATCTCCAACCCTTCCCCAGTTCCAGACCAAAGAAGTTTTCATGAGGTCCCATAGCTCAACTGGAAGAGGCAGAATGCAGATCAAAGAAGCCATCTCGCCCCGTACTACTTTGATCCGATTCTGCTCAGGACAAAAAGATGTGGCAAGACCTGATCCTGGAGTCCCATCTTCTCAATCAATCTTTTGACGCTTTTTATGATGAGCTTTTGATGGCAACCGAGAAGAGCCCATTTGGATGGAGATCTCTAACTGTTGCAAATTGGCATGCATTCGGGGTCTGCCAGTGAATTCTGTGGATATTACAAGAATTACCAGCTGTGCATTTTGGATTTTATTTTTTAATATACTACTGCAACCCTCCACATTTATGGTTTGACTATCATTGACTTGCTATCGAGGTCTCCCAGTACAATTTTATGGTCAAGTTCTACCGGTTTCTCCAGAATCATGTTGGAGGGTCTACCTATTCCAAGAGAGAACACTTTTCTAAGTACAGTAGAGTCTCACTTATCCAACATAAACGGGCTGGCAGAATGTTGGATAGACGAATATGTTGGATAATAAGGAGGCATTAAGAAAAAGCCTATTAAACATCAAAATAGGTTATGATTTTACAAATTAAGCACCAAAACGTTATACAACAAATTTAACAGAAATAGTAGTTCATTACACATTAATGCTATGTATTAATTACTGTATTTACGAATTTAGAACCAAAATATCATGATATATTGAAAACATTGACTACAAAAATGCGTTAGATAATCCAGAACGTTGGATAAGTGAGACTCTACTGTATTTATAGATCCCTACAAGACAATTTTATGGCCAGTTTCTGTAGGAAATATCAACCTTCTTCAAGCCTCCACTAGTTATTTTTAAGTATATAATTCAGATTGCTTACTGTATTGTATATGTGTGTATTGGTATGCAGTTTTCCTTAACTCGATGTTGTGGGAGGGGATGCAGACCATGTGATCAGATCTGGGATTGCTCAGGACTCAGACTCCAGTTTAGAAACAGTATGCCTTTAGAAGTCAATAGGAACACAAGACATCTAGTCTCCCCTAAAAACTTATTTGCCTTCAAATTATGCTCACAAGAGACAAAAATAAGCAGGCGTCTTTGAAAGTTACATAGTTGGTTTACTCACAAACTTCATGTATTCAGCATACGGGTACTTTGCATATCAATCTAGTTACAAATAAGATTTGAAGTAGTTTCCCTGTGTAGATAACACAATGTCAGATGGAGTCTAAACTATACTACTTCTAGTGAAGTCTAAAAGCATACATCTGTTCCTACAGCCTTCTAAAAAACAGAGGTATCCTTAGAAGAGTGTAGCAACAGATGTATGCTTTTAGACTTCACTAGAAACAGTATAGTTTAGACTCCATTAGACATTGTGTTATCTAAACAGAGAAACTACTTCAAATCTTATTTGTAACTAGATTGATATGCAAAGCACCTGTATGCTGAACACATGAAGTTTGTGAGTAAACCAACTATGTTACTTATTTTTGTCTCTTGAGAACATGTTTTAAAGGCAAATATGTTTTAGGGGGAGACTAAATTTTTTGGGGGTAACTGAAATAAACACTTCTGAAATTGATATTGTGCATTGGCATATCTTTGTCCTGAATAGTTCCAAGACATATTTAGGCACATCAGTTTAACAACTGAGAAACCTAATTGCCTTGCATGAATGCCATGTTCCCAAAAGATTATGGCATAATTTTTCAAAATGTTATGACTTCTAACAAGGTCATGCCTTTCCAAAGATCATAAAATCTCCAAAAGATTATGGAGATGTCAATTTTACAAAAATTTCCAGCAGAACTGACCATAAAGTAATATTAGAAGATGTAACAACACTGTAGGCCCTCCAGAGCCATTTTATGGTCAATGTGCAATGGCCATAAGAGTCATGGTGGAGGACCTAAAGGTGTTCTTTCATACTTAGAAATAATATTTTTGGCGTTTTTTCCCACTTTCGGCAGAGGCCTGCGCTCCTAATGCCAGCAAATGTGGAGGGTTTACTATAATAATAGGGAAAAGAAATAATCAGCCAGGATAGATATTTTAAAAAATTGGTTCAGGCACAACTGTCACCAAATAACTTTTTAAAAGTTAGGAATAAACAAAAGAACGAACAAATCATGTAGTTAGAAGAATTTAAAATGAACCATGAAGGTGCTTCATAGAAATGTACAAGATGGCAGTGTGATTCTTCTTGTAACAACTAATGCAAAAACTAAATTACCGATCTGGAGTTATACAGAAGGTGCCATTAATCTTTGGAGCTTAACAAATTATTTCCCAACTCCGTATAGTGTCCTTAAAAACACATACACACTTAACAGCCAATAATTCTGGAATTTTCTTTTTTTGCAATTATATATATATTCTTCCAGCCTTGACAGGACTGATGAATCCAATAGGTGACCTCACAACCTCTGAGGATGCCTGCCATAGATGTGGGCAAAACGTTAGGAGAGAATGCTGCTGGAACATGGCCATACAGCCCGGAAAACATACAACAGCCCTGTGATCCCGGCCATGAAAGCCGTCGACAACACAGTTTAGGAAAAATTCACAATCATCATTATTTAGAGTCACGAGTTCCCAAATCTTCTAGAGTTTGTTTTAAGACATTCTCCTAAAATAAAACTGACTCCATGTAAAATGATTGAGATCTAGAAATGCATCATACAGAAGCAATCGTGATTAGTCTGCTGCGTTTTGATTTAGGATTTTTGGCAAAATAACACATCGATCGGAACAAGGGACTCTGAAATAATACCATAAAATCCCAGAGAAATCTCGCGAGTTTCCACATTCAATGCATTTTTGGATCATGAACGCTCACCAAATGGCAAAACTCCAGGAAAATTGTGCTCAAAACTAAAGAAGATGAAATTCTCAACCACCCGAGCTGGTCAAGTGCACGATACAGAGAGAATTATATAATGTAGACGAAGAGACAATAAAAGGTGGCAACGTGCATCCGACACCCCAAAAGTGGCTTAAATTTTCAGGGATTCAAAGCCATCCTTTTCAGACTGAAGGAGTCAATGTCTGGGGTCTGGAAGGGACAAGCTGTAAAACAAAAATATTCTCCAACATCCATAATTTCAATATAATTTCAAGGTGATATCGGCTAATTTGGAGAAAACGTGAGCTAAGTGAATTTTTCGTTCAACTCTATCTAAAAGAGACAATTCAGACTCAAGGGAGACCCAAGACTGCCTTTTCAGAGCATTGGAAGCTGCTACGATAGCAAAAGTGCTCTGCTCTGGGTTTTAGTCTAAACTTTACGCAAGTTGAAATGAAAACTTTGAACAACTCCCTCGAAAGTGCAGATTAAAATCCAGAGCGGGTTCATTATTCACTTGGAAATATTAGGATCTGGCCAGGTAAAGGTCTGAGATAGTTATGTTAGATCCATAGCACTTTAAGTGTCATTGTTTTACCCTATGGAATCCATGGGATTTGTAGTTTAGTAAAGTGCTTTGAATCCTCTGAAGAAAGGGGCCAGACTGACAGATGTTTGGAAGTTCAACTCCTTGAATCCCTGGCCGAAAGTTTAAGTCTAAAACATCTGGAGGAGTTGGGAACCACTGCATTGAGTCTTTCTAGAAGACCATCCCAAGCCTCTCACCAAACTAGACATCCCAGGATTCCATACAGTATTAAATTGCACCAACTGCATTCAAGTGCAGACTCACCTCCTCCCAAAAATATTGAGACCTCGATTCTGTCATTTGTCCTGACTAGAGCAGACCCACTCAATTAATGGGACTTAAATATGTGTGTAGTCACTATAATTTAATTCATTGGTATTTCTCTAGCTGGGGATAACCAAAAGGATTCAGGCTAGAGGGCTGCCATTTAGGTTTCATCCAATCCAAGTTCACTGTTAGGTAACTACAATGGGCTCGTATATCAGGATTTGCAGATTCAGTCAATTATGGATTCAAAGTAGCTTCCCCAAAAAGGTTGACATGAGCAGTCAGCATCTTCCTGGAGGCAACAGAATTGGAAAAGTGTGCTCCCGGCACTCAAGACTGCCACATGTTTTACTATTCATTTTTTTTAACTAATCTCAGGACCAAAACTCTGTGGAAATAAGACTACCTTCCCATCTGAATATACGTATTTCAATGTACAAGATCAGTTGCTAACTATGGTGTTTTATAGCCCTACTAGCTTTGCCCGGCCACGCGTTGCTGTGGCTTATGGGAATCCTTTGTTCGCCAGGTGGAATAGCAGTGAATAGCCTTGCAGTCTCAAAGCCTGGCCGTTTTCTGGAGTAGCTGGAGCTTTTTGTTGTATGAAAGTAGAGGCATGGATGAGGGGTTGTGCTGCCAAGTTTAGTGTTTCTGGGATGTGTCGTTTTGTCTTGTCCTAGGCCGAAATTTCATTACCCTTTTATATATATAGATTGTGGCAAAACGTATACTTCTCCGACTGGACCGGAGTTTTCTCTTCCATCCCATCCACAAAAGCCAAGAGCCGACCCTTGCATTGTACTTGCTGGTAGGAGAGAACCATCATTCTGAAGTCAAGATATCTAACAAGAGTGGGGTGGGAGGGATTTGACAAAATATAGCAATGACATGGACAAATTATAATGACGACTTAGCCAAAGGTCCACTCCAAAGCAATGTCCCTTCCGGATGAGGCAACCCTGAGGAGAGGAGGCAAGAGATATTGGAGATGTCCACAATTTATCTGTTTGGTCACATAGCATAGCCCAGTCTTTCCGTGATTGGTCCATAGGGCTGGCTTGGCCTCTCTCCAGCCTAAGAAATGCCATAGTTGTTGTAGTAGGTCGCCGTTGCATCTGCAAGGACCGAAATGAGGCTGGCCTCGGAGGAGGCAGATGGGGCTGAGGAGACGGAGGCAACTAGTGCCCCTCCGGCCACCTGGGAGACCTGGACGTGTCCACTGATGAGCAGCCCGCTAGGCTCCGGGTGTCCTCCGGGTGCGTTGAGATACTGGTCGAACTCGTCGCGATCCATTTCCTCCAGCAAGTCGTCTTGGCTCAAGGGGTCCAGGGTGTCGAAGTTCTGGTGCTCCGGAGGAGGAGAAAGCTGACCCAGGTGGACCTGGAGAGCGGGATGGAAAACGGGCGAGTAGTAATTTCCTGAATTTCCTGAGCAGCTGGACGGAGCTGAATGGATAGAGGACGAAGGCATGTGGGTTAACGGCTGGTTACACTGGAGAGGGCTGGCGTTGTATTCCAGAGAGTAAGGGGCTCCGGGCATGTGGGGCCGGTGAGGGTCTTCGGAGCAAGGGGCGGAGAAGAAGCTTTGCTCCGGGTCAATCGCATCCAACGGAGACATCTCTGGCGGTGTGGGAAGGCCATACGGGTAGCTGTCCATGTGGGCACCGAGGTTGCCACTTCCGCCCGGTGCCTCCCGGTACCTCCCAAGGCTCGGCAACACCGAAGTGGGAGAATATTCGATCTGCCGGTCTTTCTCGCCCGCTGCCCGGCCACATGGCCTCTTCTCTAGCAAAGGGTCTTGATCCCTGGAGAGGTTGCCCAGCAGGAATCCAGGATCCACCCGCTTACAGATCCGCTTGACTTGCTTCTTCCTTCTCGGGCGGTATTTGTAGGTCGGGTAGTCGTGCATGTGCTGGACTCGCAGCCGCTCCGCCTCTTCAACGTAGGGCCTCTTCTGGGATGGGGTTAAGGACTTCCAGGATTTGCCTGCAGAGATAAGAAGTTATTCCACTTTAATAATGCAAGGAGAGCATCATGAAAGACCAAGGAGAAGATCACCATCCCTTCCAATTTATCCTATTCCTGGTCCTTGTCTAGGCTGGTTCAGGTCCAGCTTATTGGTGTGACCACGTCTCCCCCCCTTCCCCCATGAACCCACTCGGGCCTTAAGGTCCACCAGGGAGGGCCTTCTCAAAGTTCCACCACCCTCATAAACACAGTTGGTGGGAACGGATGAAAGGGCCTTCTTGGTGGTGGTGGTGCCCCAGCTCTGGAAAAGAAATTAATTAATTTAATTCTCAAAGAAATTAGGACAGGCTCCCTCTCTAGCTTCCTTTAGGAAGGAATTAAAAACACGGACGTGAAAGCAGGTGTTCAAAAATGGTTGATTATTATTCTACTGTGATTGTGGTTTATAGCTGCACCAAGGCCAACTGGCTTGGACTGGTTTTTCCTCTGGTGGACAACATGTTTAAATCCAGCAAAAAAAAAATTACATTATTTTCCATTGTACTATTGCTATGTATGTGAGGTTTTTGTTATTGTTGTTTTGCATTATGTTTTTAATTTTTGCTTTGGTTTTTTGTATTGTGGTTTATTTCCTGCTAGGTTTTGGATATTACTGTATACAATGTTCCCTCACTACTTCGCAGTTCACTTTTTGCGGATTCGCTATTTTGCAGTTTGTCAATAAATTCTAAAATATTATAAATCATAAAAAATTACAATTTACAGCCTAAGAAAGGGAGGAAGGAGAAGCCAAAGGGAGAGAAAAGGTGTCCAAGTGGCAACGGGAGGAGAAGGAGGCGATTTATCAACACACAATTGGTTGATAAAGACTTACAATAGTATATAACTACTAAAATAATGTATAAATATTAAAATAAATATAGTATCCCTACTTCGTGGATTTTCACTTATTGCAGGTGGTCCTGGAACCTAACCTCAGCGATAAGTGAGGGAACACTGTATGTATTACGTTGTATTTCTGTGTTTTGCACTGTGTTTTAACTCGTTGTAAGCTGCCTCGAGTCCTGTTTGTAGAGGGGGCAGGATATAAATAAAGTTTTATTATTATTATTATTATTATTATTATTATTATTATTATTATTATTATTACTACTACTACTACTACTACAACTATTCATACAGGAGGGTCTCTGGCCCCTTCTACACTGGCATATAATCCATATTATCTGCTCTGAACTGGATTATATGAGTCTATGCTGCCATATAATCCAGTTCAAAGGAGATAATCTGGATTTTATATGGCAATATAGAAAGGCCTCAGTTAACCAGGTTTTATGGGGATCGTTAGATGCCAGATAAATGTAGTTTCTGGTTGTTGAGGGTTACTATTAAAAACAGGTCTAACTAATACTATAGCCCATACCATACCATTCTATATTTGATTCAATAATAATATCAAAATAAAGTAAACAACAACAAATGTTTTGCCCGCCATTCCATGCAGCTTAAGGTGGGGTACAGCAGAATTAAAACAAAACAATAAAACACAACACTATTAACGTAGCAATAAGGGCGAGTCAAAATCAATGCCATGCAAGGTTGACGATGATGTATATTATTATATTTATTTATACCCAAAGGGGACGCAAAGCAGCTTGACATATAAGCATTAGTATACAGTTTAAAATACACAAATATGCAAGCATTAAAATAGAATTAAACACAAACAGCACTAAAAAAATTCACAGTTAACATCCATCAAAACAGTTAAAAACCACAGCAGGTAAAAGATGAGCAGCCTTGATTTGCAACGCTCGGGATTTTTCGGATCCCGGTGCCTGCATTTACGTACATCGTGAGAGATATCTCAGAGATGGGACCCAAGTCTAAACATGAAATTCATTAAATTTTTATATACACCTAGCCTCAAGGTAGTTTTATACAATTTTTTTTCATAATCCTGTGCATGACACAAAGTTTAGATATGCTGAGTCATCAGAAGGTGAAGATGTCACTATCTCACCCGAGTTCAGCGTTCTGGATAAGAGAACCGCAATTAGTTTTACTCATGTTCTGACTTCTTTTCTACGAAATGCTCAACTGTAATTCTTATTTTCCTAAAAATTCCACCCATTCTCAATAAGTTTCATCACTCTTAACTTTTGTATTATTCATTATTTGAAATGTATTTTGTTCTAACCTGCATTGTGAATCATACGAGAGAAAGGCAGACACTATTTGATGAATAGATTTGGGGATGATAATACAAATCTGTATTATTATTATTATTATTATTATTATTGAATATAAAAATGTAGAATATCATTTAAAAATACAGAAATCTATATTTTAAATATGTCTGCATTATTATTGAATGAAAAATGTAGAATATATCCTTTAAAAATACAGAAATCTATATTTTAAACTAGCTGTGCCCGGCCACGCGTTGCTGTGGCGAAGAATGGTGGTATGGGAAATAAAGTATTGAGGAATTGGTGGTAGTTAAGGTCAAGGGTAAACGTTTTCCCCTGACGTTAAGTCCAGTCATGTCTGATTCTGGGGGTTGGTGCTCATCTCCATTTCTAAGCCGAAGAGCCGTCATTGTCTGTAGACTCCTCCAAGGTCATGTGGGATGACTGCATGGAGCAGCGTTACCTTCCCACCGGAGCAGTACCTATTGATGCACTCACATTTACATGTTTTTGAACTTCTGGGTTGGCAGAAGCTGGGGCTAACAGTGGGGGCTCTGTCAGTTCCCCCAATTCAAACCTTCGGTCCAGAAGTTCAGCAGCTCAGCGCTTTAACATGCTGTGCCATCAGCATTATTCTATCACAGTAATTATTTCATATTAAAGTAGAATCTCACTTATCCAACATTCGATTATACAATGTTCTGGATTATCCAACACAGTCTGCCTTTTCATAATCAATGTTTTTGTAGTCAGTGTTTCAAATTCATTGTGATATTTTACTGGTAAATTTGTAAATACAGTACAGTAGAGTCTCACTTATCCAACATAAGTGGGCTGGCAAAATGTTGGATAACCGAATATGTTGGATAATAAGGAGGCATTAAGGAAAAGCCTATTAAATATCAAATTAGGTTATGATTTTACAAATGAAACACCAAAACATCATGTTAGACAACAAATTTGGCAGAAAAAGTAGTTCAATACGCAGTAATGCTATGTAGTAATTACTGTATTTATGAATTTAGCAATATATCATGATATATTGAAAACATTGACTACAAAAATGCGTTGGATAATCCAGAACATTGGATAAGCGAGTGTTGGATAAGTGAGACTCTACTGTAATTACTACATAGCATTACTGCGCATGGAACTACCTTTTCTGTCAAATTTGTTGTATAATATGATGTTTTGATGCTTAATTTGTATAACGATTACCTAATTTGATGTTTAATCAGCTTTTCCTGAATCCCTTCTTATTATCCAACATATTTACTTATCCTGCCGGCCTATTTATGTTGGATAAGTGAGAGTCTACTGTATATTGATCATCTTATATTATCTGCTTAGAACTGGATTATATGAGGCTCCTTCTTCACAGTTGTATAAAATGCACACTGAAGTGGATTATATGGAAGTGTGGAGTCAAGATAATCCAGTGCAAAGCAGATAATATAAGATTCTAAATGGGTTATATAGCTGTGTGGAAGGGCCTTGAGTCTACACTGCCATATAATCCAGTGCAAATTAGATAATCTGTGGAAGAAGCCTAAGTGAGGCCTAAATTTGCCTGTCCCCTAACTGAAGCCTGGCTGTCCCTTGGCTGGTTGCTAGGCAACCAAGTGGGCAGAGATTAGCCCTCTAAACTGGCAGCAATTGGATAAAAAAATTATTGCTCTCCCTCTAATTAGGACTTTATTTTTCTTTTCTTTTTGTTGTATCAACCTAGAGGCGTGGATGATGGGTTGTGTTGTCAAATTTCGAGGTTGGGGGGCCTGTAGTTTTGTTGTTTTGTCCACTGCCCTGATGCCATCACTCTTTTATATATATAGATATAAAGTGTCATTATTATTATTATTGAATATAAAAATGTATACAGTAGAGTCTCACTTATCCAACCTTCGCTTATCCAACATTCTGTATTGTCCAATGCAGTTTGCCTTTAAGTAGTCAATGTTTTTGTAGTCAATTTTTAATACATTGCGAAGTTTTAGTTCTAAATTCGTAAAGACAGTAATTATTACATAACGTCATTGTGTATTGAACTGCTTTTTCTGTCCATTTGTTGTAAAACATGATGTTTTGGTGCTAAATTTGTAAAATCATAACGTAATTTGATGTTTAATAGGCTTTTCCTTATTCCCTCCTTATTATCCAACATTTTTGCTTATCCAACGTTCTGCTGGCCTGTTTATGTTGGATAAGTGAGACTCTACTGTATATCATTTAAAAATGCAGAATTCCATATTTTGAATACAGAGTGTCTGTATTACTATTATTGAATGCAAAAATGTAGAATATATCATGTAAAAATACAGAAACTTATATTTTAAAAATAGAGTGTCATTATTATTATTGAATATAAAATGTAGAATATATCATTTAAAAATACAGAAATTTATATTTTAAATATAAAGTGTCATTATTATTATTATTACATATAAAAATGTAGAATATATCATTTACAAATACAGAAATCTATATTTTAAATATAGAGTGCATTATTATTATTATTATTGAATGTAAAAACGTAGAATGTATCATTTAAAAATACAGACATCGATATTTTAAATATCTATACGAGAGTGAGTAAAGTCGATTCCCAAACTGAAATGTTTTAAATAATGATGAGGGAGTAATAAGGAAAGGCCACAGAACAAAAAAAATTAAATTGCACGCATTTTGTCCTCCCACGTCAATATCAAAGAAAATATTTTTTTACGAGTTGATAAGAATCAAATTAATTAACTCTTATTAAAATTCAATGAGCAATTAAGTGCTTGTTGGCACTTGGGAGCATAAACTGCAATCGTATTTAAGTTTCGGGAAGTAACTGTTTGGGATTGCAACACCCAGAACCCCCAAATCCTTTGCCGGGGATTCTGGATATTGTAGTCCCTTCCCAAAATCATTGCCCTGCCCCCCAAATTCTGCTATAAAAGGGAGACGGATCTACCAAGATTTCCATACTGGAGGTATTTCTATCCTAAACACCATTGTTGCATCTTGATGCATTGAGTTCTGCAGGTGAGCTCTTTCTGTATATGAAGATGACCACCTTTAAGACTTGGGTCCCAACTCCAGGACGTTGTATTATGTGCATGCAAATACAGTAGAGTCTCGCTTATCCAACCTTCGTGTATCCAACGTTCTGGATTATCCAACGCAGTCTGCCTTTTGGTAGTCAATGTTTTCAATACATTGATTCAGATATTTTGGTGCTAAATTCGTAAATACAGTAATTACTACATAACGTTACCATGTATTGCACTTCTTTTTCTGTCGATTTGTTGTAAAACATGATGTTTTGGTGCTTAATTTGTAAAATCATAATGTAAGTTGACATTTAATAGGCTTTTCCTTAATCCCTCTTATTATCCAACATTTTCGTTTATCCAAACGTTCTGCTGGCCTGTTTATGTGGGATAAGCGAGACTCTACTGTATTCCAAAATAATAATAAAAATAAAGAGATCCTAATACAGTAGAGTCTCACTTATCCAAGCTAAACGGGCCGGCAGAAGCTTGGATAAGCGAATATCTTGGATAATAAGGAGGGATTAAGGAAAAGCCTATTAAACATCAAATTAGGTTATGATTTTACAAATGAAGCACCAAAACATCATGTTATACAACAAACTTGACAGAAAAAGTAGTTTAATGCGCAGTAATGTTATGTTGTAATTACTGTATTTACGAATTTAGCACCAAAATATCACGATGTATTGAAAACATTGACTACAAAAATGGCTTGGATTATCCAGAGGCTTGGATAAGCGAGGTTTGGATAAGTGAGTCTCTACTGTATAAATATATACACACACATGCATGCATATATCAAATTCCTATTAATTATTGTTGCTGTTATAATAATAATTATTATTATTATCCACTTTCCTCTCTCAAACAAGACTCAAAGTGGCTAAACTTAAAACACATCAAAATAATTCATACCAACAAAATGTAAATTTAAATGCATAATTTAAAATAAACTGGACATTGGTACACCAGTATTTTGCATTAATACATTTTTATTTGCATTACCAATACTAATAACCAACGAAACAAAGGATGCAAAGACATTTCCACAAATTGCATTGTAGGGCTGCAAAGGTCATTCCTGCAGAAGTCTAACCAGCATGAAAATAGAACAGCTGAAGTAGCCAAATTTGCAGAAAATATCATATTAATTCATATTAATTGACTCCTGAATAATAATAATATATTGGGTTTTTTCCCCTTGAAGGGAGAGAGAAATCCCTTTCCAAATGTAATGAAAATGGGAACAAAATGCAACTGAGATTTATTATTATTTAATATAATATTTAATATTATTAATAGTAAACAAAACAACGCACATGCACAAATATCTTAATGTCATATAAAGGGCTGTATGGATCTGACATCCTAGCAAAAGAAAATTCTACGTAAAGGTCTAAGAATAATAATGATAATGCTTTTAAAAAATAATAAATACAGTAGAGTCTCACTTATCCAACATAAACGGGCTGGCAGAGCATTGGATAAGCGAATATGTTGGATAATAAGGAAGGATTAAGGAAAAGCCTATTACACATCAAATTAGGTTATGAT
The DNA here is from genome assembly GCF_035594765.1 of Anolis carolinensis. Lineage (NCBI taxonomy): Eukaryota > Metazoa > Chordata > Lepidosauria > Squamata > Anolidae > Anolis > Anolis carolinensis. Next base: position 6,089,441 of record NC_085841.1, read on the forward strand.
TTTACAAATTAAGCACCAAAATGTCATGTTATACAATAAGTTTGACAGAAAAAGTAGTTCAAAACGTAGTAATGCTATGTAGCAATTACTGTATTTACGAATTTAGCACCAAAATATCATGATGTATTGAAAACATTGACTACAAAAATGCGTTGGATAATCCAGAATGTTGGATAAGCGAGTGTTGGATAAGTGAGACTCTACTGTACATGGTATATACGAGTATACACAAGTCTAAATCGTATCTGTACAACCTTGGTTGCATTTTGCTGAAAAAATAATAGTCTTTTGAAAGCACAGATTTGTAATAAATGCATGTCAAAATGGGGAAAATGGGGGATTTATTATTAAAATTTATATATCACTGACACCTGAAAGCAATTATTATTTCTATGCGGCTCTAAAGAGCTACATGGTAATTAATGTCTTGCTTTTGTAATAGATACAATCAAATTCATTTTTAGATGGTTTCTCTTTTTTAATTGTGGTAAACCTTATAAAATTCCTGGTTAGGGGAAAAAGTCTGAGGAAAACAGTAATAATAAATATATAAATACATACATATATACATATACAGTAGAGTCCCACTTACCCAAGACTCGCTTATCCAACGTTCTGGATTATCCAATGCATTTTTGTAGTCAATGTTTTCAATATATCGTGATATTTTGGTGCTAAATTTGTAAATACAGTAATTACAACATAACATTACTGCGTATTGAACTACTTTTTCTGTCAAATTTGTTGTATAACATGATGTTTTGGTGCTTAATTTGTAAAATCATAACTTAATTTGATGTTTAATAGGCTTTTCCATAATCCCTCCTTATTATCCAAGATATCCGTTTATCCAAGATTATGCCGGCCCGTTTAGTTTGGATAAGTGAGACTCTACTGTATATATAGAGAGACATATTCAAAATATATTTGAAAATATTAGAACCCTAAAATTCTACCCTGTTTTCCCCAAAATAAGACCTACCCTGAAATAAGACCTATCATGATTTTGCAGCATTTCTGAGGATGCTTGAAATATAAGCCCTATTTCAAAAATAAGCCCTAAATATAGTTCATTAAAAAAGTCAATTTGGAAAAATAAGTCTGCCCCTGAAAACAAGCCCTAAAGTATCTTTTGGAACAAAAATTAATATAAGATCCTGTCTTATTTTGACGGAAACAGGGTAGGGAAAAAATCTTAACATGATTCCCCCCTTTAATCAATGGGATTCGTGGCCAAGTAAACAAACTATACTAAAAACAGTAAATTTAATATCACAGGAATAACCATATTGGGAATTGCAGTGGCTAAAATAAACCTTAGTATATTTCCTTTTTAAAAATCGATATCATTCTTGATTGGGTTGCTGTGGGTTTTCTGGGCTGTATGGCCATGTTCCAGAAGCAGTCTTTCCTGAAGTTTCGCCTGCATCTATGACAGGCATCTTCAGAGTTTGTGAGGATGCCTGCCATAGTTGTGGGTGAAATGTCAGGAGAGAAAGCTTCTGGAACATTGTCATACAGCCCGGAAAACTCACAGCAATCCAGTGATTCCCGGCCATGAAAGCCTTCAACAACTCATTATCAAAATAAAAGATTCTAAAAAGTGGTGTAGTAATTGCAAGAAGGATAAAAACAAGGGCATTTTCCCATTTAAATACTCTCCCGTCTACAAGTTTCATGTATTGCATGAACTTTAAACCTTCTGCTGAGCATTGAATAGAATAGAATAAAATAAAATAAAATCTAATACAGCAATAATAATAATAATAATACATCACACATTCCTAGACACTTGGGAAGTGTTCGATTTGTGATTTTGTGAAACGAAATCCAGCATATCTATTTTTCTTGCTGTATCATATAATAATAATAATAATAATAATAATAATAATAATAATAATAATAATAATAATAGTTTAGGGATCCAGGGAAAAGGGACAGGGGAATCTATAGAAATTTTTAAAAAGTGGAGTTGTAGGTGGATGGATTTTCAAAATCTTGCCTTGCAATGCTTTCAGTCTTATTTAAGAGAGGAAAGTGGGGTGAGAAAGAGGAGAGGAAAGAGAAAGGAGAGGAAGAGTAGAAAGAAAAGAAAGAAGGAGGAGAAAAGGAGAAGAGAAAAAGAAAAAGGAAGAAAAAGAGAAGAAGAAAGAGGAGAGGAAGAGATGAAGCAAAAGAAGGAGAAAAGAGAAAAAGGTAGGATGAGAGAGAGAGAGAGAACAAAAAAAGGAGAAAGAAGAGAAAGGAAAGAGGAAGAGTAGAATGAAAAGAAAGAGAAGGAGGAGGAGAAAAAGTGGAAAAGGAGAGGAGAGAAAGAAAAAGGGGGAGAAAGAGGAGGTGGTGAGAGGAAGAGATGACGGAGGAGAAAGAGAAGGAGAAAAGAGAAAAAGTAGGAGCATGAGAGAGAGAAGAAAGAGAATAAAGGAAAAAGGAGAAAGAAGAGAAAGGAGAAGGAGAGAGGAAGAGTAGAAAGAAAAGAAAGAGGAGGAGGAGAAAAAGTGGAAAAGGAGAAGAGAAAAAGAAAAAGGGGGAGAAAGAGAAGGAGGAGGTGAGAGAAAGAGATGAAGGAGAAGAAGAAAAAGATGAAGAATGAGAGAAAGAAGAAGAAAGACGAAGGAGAAAGAAGGAATTAGAAAGAGAAGGAAAATGTGAAGGAAAAGAAGGAATCAGAGAGAGAAGAAAAATGAGAAAGAAGGAGGAGAAAGATGAGATGAAGGAAGAGAAGGAAAAGACCACTTTAGCTGCCATGGGTGAATGCTATGGGATCCTGGGAGATGTAGTTTGACAAAGCCGTTATTGCCAAGGAGTGCTGCACATCCCAGCACTGAGCCGTGGCAGTTAAAGTGGTCTGAAACTGTGTTAACTTTACAGTGTAGACGCACCTTTAGAAAGAGGTGCCAGAAGCAAGCTGGAACTCAAAAAGAATTTGAATTTAGCGGCAGGAGAAAGTAATTAATATCCAAATATATAAATGCCACTAAATTCAAAGTATTTCCGATTTTAAAGAGCTGCTTTGCAAACCAGACTAAACACAGCTACTTTCCAAAAGGAGAGGAAGAAAATTAAAACTCTCTTCCCATGATATGCTTAAAAGGATTAATTGCTTAGCTTTTCATGGGTGTTGTTTCATCCCAATTTTACTGACATGGTGGTTGTAAAAATATTCTAAATAAAATATTAAATAAATAAAACAATTAAAAATAAACAACAACAGTAATTTCCCTGCCAGAGATGAAAATTAGTACTATATATTCCCGTTTAAAACAGTTACAAAACTGTTAATTTGGAGATAAAGATGTTCAATACACATACCCTATTGTCCTTTTAAAAAGCCGCCAATTGAACCCTTTTGCTATTTAAACTCAGCCCATATATATATTTCCTTTTAGAAAGCTTTAAAAGCGCCTTTTGTTAAATAAATCCACTAATTGTGCCGGGTTCTAATTGGGAGATAAAGGAGAATAATGGACCCCTGATTTCCCTTTAAAAAAAAAAAAGCAGAAAAGTGAGATCTATTTACAGTTAAAGAAGCACTCACCATATATATATATGGTTTGCAAAGGAAAGAATATAAAAAGAATCAAAAGAGCTATACATTTCCAAGTGCCACTCCAAATAGTCATTTTATTAAGATTTTTTCCCCCTAACATTTTAGGGTTTTAATATTTCCAAATCTGGTTTTATATCAAGATAGTTTTGAAAATGGTAAAATGGTTAATAAATACACAGTATAAACAGGAATATATATTCATACATATATATATATACACACACACACCCTATATAGATATATATGTATATTCTCTCCACTTTAACCACTTTAAAGCACACATACATATATATATACACCCAGAGAGTTTTTAAATATAGTGTGTATAGATAGATAGTATGTAAGTATATAGAGTGTGTATGTCTCCTTTGTGGAAAGAAAAAGTGGGGTATAAGTAAACAACAATAAAAACCATACTGTGTGTGTATACATAATTAGTAAAATGGTTAATAAATACACAAAACTAGTTATGTGTGTATAGGTTTGTGTATATAGTTTTCAAAATGGAAAAAAGGTTAATTAACATATAGGATTTTGTGTGTTTACAGATACGTATGTATATATATATTGAGTGTGTATGTCTCCTTTGTGGAAAGAAAAAGCAGGGTATAAATAAACAACAATAAAAACAATACTGCGTGCATGTGTGTATAATGTTATATATATATAGTTAAATACTCAAAACTACATGTGTATGCACATATAGGTTTGTGTATATGTATATATAAACAGTTTTGAAAATGACAAAATGGTTAAGAAAGATATAGGATTTTGTGTTTGTGTGTGTGTGATATATATATATATACACACACATACACAGAGAGAGAGAGAGATAGCTTTCCCTTCATCTTATAATATTTGTTTTTTCATAAAGAGAGGAGTTTCAAAAAGTTTAACAGATGCACAAGATTTGAACAATTTCAAAATTTTATATGGAGATAGTTTTGGATTATATTATACATTTTAATATATTTGTAATTTTGAAGATCATAAACTGGTAAACAAATACTCCTTACACACACACACATATTACACACACAAACACAAAATCCTATACATTTGTTAACTATATACATAGTTTTGTGTGTGTGTGTGTGTGTATATACACACACACAATTCTATACATTTAACTGTATATACATAGTTGTGTTTACTTTTCTATTTAAAAGATTCTCCATGCAACACATTTAAAAGTAACTTTTGAGGAAGAAAAAAAGGAAACTGCAGGGTAAACCTACAAATAAATAATTTCTTTTTAGTTGCCGCATATATAGCTTTTTTACATCGAGGGAATTAACATTTCCTCCCATTGCCGTCCAAGGAAATACTATTTCTGTGAATGTTTTGCAAGAAAACCCAGACTAATTCATTGCTTCCTATCATTGCTTTTAATTGTATATCTCACCCAATTAATTGTAGCAGGGGTTAGTTATTTTGCCCAATTAATACAAATCTTTTTAATTGTTTTAGTGCATCTATTTGATTATTATTATTATTATTATTATTATTATTATTATTATTATTATTATATTTTGCCCCATTAATAAAAATCATTTTAATTGTTTTAGTGCAGCTATTTAATTTATTATTATATTATTATTATATTTTGCCCCATTAATACAAATCATTTTAATTGCTTTAGTGCATCTGTTTAATTATATAATAATAATAATAATAATAATAATAATAATAATAATAATAATAATAATGGTATATAATTCCTTATTGCAGACCATTGACAAGAATAGCATGAACCACCCAATCCGTTGGAATGATATTAATATGCATGGCACAGTTAATAATATATGGCATTAACATTTATTAATTGCACACAATCAATAATAATGTATATTTATCGCACACAATTCATAATAACGGCATTACTTATTCGTTTCTCGGGAAAATAAAACTTTTTAAAAAAATTCCAGCCAGAAAAAGTAACTTTTTTTAGCCAAAGGAGCAAATCAACGCATTAAAATCAAAGAAGGGGAAAAGAATGGAGAAAATGCGGCTTTTAAATTAGGTTTTTATTTCATTCCCCCCTTAAAACAACAAGATTTAAATAAAAACAAGTTACGCGCTATACTTAGGGGTGCATCTACACTGCGGAATTAACGCAGTTTGACACCGCTTTAACTACCATGGGTTCAAGGTAATGGAATAGTAGGATTTGTGTCCTTTGGTGAGGCAGCAGAAGTCTTGAGCAGAGAAACTACAACTCATAGGATTCCATAGCCGTGAGCCGTTTCAGTTAAAGCGGTATCAAACTGCGTTATTTCTACAGTGTAGATGGATTGGTTTGCAATGAGGTAGGAAACAAAGTGGGGAAAAGGAAGCGAAAGTTAAGACAGAAAATAACTTTTTCGGCGGAGGGGAAAAGTTAGGGGTGCGTCCACACTGTAGAAATAACGCAGTTGAAAACCGCTTTAACTGCCGGGGCGCAAGGCTAAGGAATCCCGGGAGTTGGAGCTCTGCAATGGAAATTACAAGTCATAGGAATGAACCATTGCCGCTAATGCGCGTTAACTCTACAGTGTAGAGGCATCCTAAGGAATGAACTCATAGGAATGAACCATTGCCGCTAAACCGCGTTAACTCTACAGTGCAGAGGCATCCTAAGGAATGAACTCATAGGAATGAACCATTGCCGCTAAACCGCGTTAACTCTACAGTGGAGAGGCATCCTAAGGAATGAACTCATAGGAATGAACCATTGCCGCTAATGCGCGTTAACTCTACAGTGCAGAGGCATCCTAAGGAATGAACTCATAGGAATGAACCATTGCCGCTAAACCGCGTTAACTCTACAGTGGAGAGGCATCCTAAGGAATGAACTCATAGGAATGAACCATTGCCGCTAATGCGCGTTAACTCTACAGTGTAGAGGCATCCTAAGGAATGAACTCATAGGAATGAACCATTGCCGCTAAACCGCGTTAACTCTACAGTGCAGAGGCATCCTAAGGAATGAACTCATAAGAATGAACCATTGCCGCTAATGCGCGTTAACTCTACAGTGTAGAGGCATCCTAAATGGCGCTGGGAGCGAGTCCAGAAAGGTTTATCGAAGTGGGAGTAAGAAAGTCGGAATGCGGATGGGAAAGTTGGGACAGAAGCGAAGAGATGCATCCACACTGTGGAAATAACGCAGTTTAAAACCGCTTTAAGTGCGGTTAACCAAAAATGGTTTTCAGAGCGGTAGGAAAGTAAGTGGGGGAAAAAGTTGGGAAAGTTGGGCAGAAGCTAGGGGTGCATCTACACTGTGGAAATAACGCGGTTTAAAACCGCTTTAACTGCCAAGGCTGAAGAGTTGGAGACTTGTAAGGTCTAACGAAGAGATTTGCAAGGCCTAGCAAAGCCTCACTTAACATACAGAGGTGCGTCTACACTGCAGAGTTGATACAGTTTGATACCGCTTTAACACCCAAAGCTTACGGGCCTGTGGTTTGATAAGTTGGCTTTGGACCTGGCGGCATTGGAGAGCCAGCCAAACTGGGTCAATGGGAAGAAGACTCACCCAGCATCTTGCTCAGCTCGGCGTTGTGCAAGTCCGGGTTCTGGGCGGCCAGGCGCTTCCTCTCGTCCTTGGCCCAGACCATGAAGGCGTTCATGGGGCGCCGGATCCGGCTCTCGCTGCCCCCGCTGCCCGGAGCTTTCTCGCCGGCTCCTCCGCCGCGTTGGAGCCCTTCTTCGCCGGGCATCTCCACCCGCCGCTGCTCCCAGCCGCCGCAAGAGCCCAGCCGCGAAGCCATGCACGCGGAGGGAAGGGGGAAGAGACAGAGACGGGACTCGAACCTGCGGCCCTCCCGAGATGAGATCGAGATGGATGGGAAAGAAAGACCCTTCGCTCTGCCTGACGCGCCACCAGCAGCAGCCGCCCGCCAACCGCGCCGGTGCCTTTATGGGCTCCGCCTCAGGCCACGCCCCTTCTCCATCTCTTCCCTCCTCTTTCTCCTCTTCTCCATCCAGAGACCTGCTCTCTCTCCTCCTTGAGTTTTCCGGGCTCCAGAAGCATTCTCTCCTGACATTTCGCCCACATCTATGGCAGACATCCGCAGAAGTTGTGAGGTCTGTTGGAAACTAGGCAAGTGGGGTTTATATATCTGTGTGGAATAATATCCAAGGTGGGAGAAAGAAAGAAAAAAACCTCTTTGTCTGTTTGTTGGATGTTGCAATTGGCCACCTTGATTAGCATGGAATGGCCTTGCAGCTTCAAGGCCTGGCTGCTCCTTGCCTCCTTTGTTGGGAGGTGTTAGCTGGCCCTGATTGTTTCTTGCCTGGGTTTCCCTTGTTTTCTGAGTGTTGTTCTTTATTTACTGTCCTGATTTTAGAGGGTTTTTTTTTTAATACAATAGTGTCTCACTTATCCAACATAAATGGGCTGGCAGAACATTGGATAAGTGAATATGTTGGATATGCTTTTAGGATGTTTTAAAGATGTTTTTTAAAGATGTTTTTAAATTGTTGATTTTAGCCGGTTCTTGTAAGCCGCCCCGAGCCCTTATGTTGATTCATGTAGGTACCAATGACACCGCTAGGCATACTTTTCAAAAGATCACAAATGATTTTCGAGCTCTGGGAACAAAGCTAAAACTGTATAATGTACATGTGATCTTTTCATCCCTCCTCCCCGTTGTAGGACATGGCTCTACAAGGGCCGGAAAAATAGTACAGGTCAATAACTGGCTCAGAAAATGGTGTCAAGAGGAGCATTTTGGCTTCCTTGACCATGGTCTACTCTTCCAAGAGGATGGACTACTGGCAAGCGATGGGGTGCATCTCACACAAGTAGGAAAACATCTTTTTGCACACAGACTCACAAACCTCATCAGGCGCACTTTAAACTAGATCCACTGGGGGAGGGGAACAACAGCCTGGCGAACACTATATTACCCACGACCACAGGGAACCGCCGAAAGGCTAAACGGAGGGCTGCACAAACACAGCAAGGACCAAGTACAGAGAGCACAATAATCCCAAATAAACAGTTCAAGGGGAGGTCACAGGGGCTTACATGTCTTTACACTAATGCTCAGAGCATGGGAAATAAGCAAGACGAACTCCAACTCCTAGCACAGCACCACACATACGATGTCATAGGCATCACTGAAACCTGGTGGGATGACTCCCATCACTGGAATTTAACCATTGAGGGCTATAACCTCTTTCACAGAAATAGAACAAAGGGGAGAGGAGGGGGAGTAGCTTTATATGTCAAAAACAGTTACGTTGCAGAAGAAATGCAAGACTGTAATCCGGGAAACCAGCTTGAAAGCATCTGGATAAGAATCAAGGGAACCGGAACTCAAAAAAGATCTTGTCGTGGGTGTCTACTACAGACCTCCGAGTCAGGATGAAGGACTTGATGAAGCCTTCTGTCAACAGCTGACCAAACAGGCACAAAGAAGAGATATAGTAGCCATGGGCGATTTCAATTATCCCGATATCTGCTGGAAAACAAACTCAGCCAAGAGTACAAAGTCCAACAAATTCCTCACTTGCCTTGCAGATAATTTTATGGTCCAGAAGGTAGAAGAGGCAACAAGGGGATCAGCAACTCTTGATCTAATCTTAACAAATGTGGAAGACCTGATCAATACAGTTGAAGTGGTTGGATCCTTAGGGGCAAGTGACCATGTGCTCCTGCAGTTTGCAATACAAAGGAATGCTGAAACTAAGACAAGTCAAACACGCATTCTGGACTTTAAGAGAGCTGACTTCCAAAAAATGAAGGAATTACTGAGCGGCATTCCATGGACGCCGATATTAAAAAACAAGGGAGTTAAGGATGGATGGGAGTTTTTCAAAAGTGAAATACTCAAGGCGCAAATGCAAACAGTGCCAACAAAGAAGAAAAATAAGACAAGTGCAAAGAAGCCAGAATGGATGTCCAAAGAACTTCTAACTGAGCTAAAGCTCAAAAGTGACATGCACAAGAAGTGGAAAAGGGGAGAAATCACCAAAGAAGAATTCAAACGTATAGCCAACACCTGTAGGGAAAAGGTTCGCAAGGCTAAAGCGCAAAATGAGCTCAGGCTTGCCAGGGACATAAAAAACAACAAAAAAGGCTTTTTTGCTTACGTTGGTAGAAAAAGGAAGAAAAAGGAGGCGATAGGGCCATTGCAAGGAGAAGATGGGGTGATGGCGACAAGGGACAGGGAAAAGGCAGAACTACTTAATGCCTTCTTTGCCTCGGTCTTCTCAGAAAAAGAAAGCCATCTTCAACCTCAGCAACACGGAATGGACGAAGGATTGGGGGAAATCCAACCCCAAATAGGGAAACAAGTTGTCCAGGAACACTTGGCCTCTCTAAACGAATTCAAGTCCCCAGGGCCAGATCAGCTACACTCAAGAGTACTGAAGGAACTAGCGGAAGTTATTTCAGAACCACTGGCAATTATCTTCGAGAGTTCTTGGAGAACGGGAGAAGTCCCAGCAGATTGGAGGAGGTCGAATGTGGTCCCTATCTTCAAGAAGGGAAAAAAGAACGACCCAAACAATTACCGTCCGGTCAGCCTCACATCAATACCAGGCAAAATTCTGGAAAAGATCATTAAGGAAGTGGTCTGCGAACACTTAGAAACAAATGCGGTCATTGCTAATAGTCAACACGGATTTACCAAAAACAAGTCATGCCAGACTAATCTGATCTCTTTTTTCGATAGAGTTACGAGTTGGGTCGATACAGGGAATGCTGTGGATGTAGCGTACCTGGATTTCAGTAAGGCCTTCGACAAAGTCCCCCACGACCTTCTGGCAAACAAACTAGTAAAATGTGGGCTAGACAAAACTACGGTTAGGTGGATCTGTAATTGGCTAAGCGAACGAACCCAAAGGGTGCTCACCAATGCGTCGTCTTCATCATGGAAAGAAGTGACAAGTGGAGTGCCGCAGGGCTCCGTCCTGGGCCCGGTTCTGTTCAACATCTTTATTAACAACTTAGACGAAGGGTTAGAAGGCACGATCATCAAGTTTGCAGACGACACCAAACTGGGAGGGATAGCTAACACTCCAGAAGACAAGACCGGAATTCAAAACGATCTTGACAGACTAGAGAGATGGGCCAAAACTAACAAAATGAAGTTCAACAGGGACAAATGCAAGATACTTCACTTCGGCAGAAAAAATGGAAATCAAAGATACAGAATGGGGGACGCCTGGCTTGACAGCAGTGTGTGCGAAAAAGACCTTGGAGTCCTCGTGGACAACAAGTTAAACATGAGCCAACAATGTGATGCGGCTGCTAAAAAAGCCAATGGGATTCTGGCCTGCATCAATAGGGGAATAGTGTCTAGATCCAGGGAAGTCCTGCTCCCCCTCTATTCTGCATTGGTCAGACCACACCTGGAATACTGTGTCCAATTTTGGGCACCACAGTTGAAGGGAGATGTTGACAAGCTGGAAAGCGTCCAGAGGAGGGCGACTAAAATGATTAAGGGTCTGGAGAACAAGCCCTATGAGGAGCGGCTTAAAGAGCTGGGCATGTTTAGCCTGCAGAAGAGAAGGCTGAGAGGAGACATGATCACCATGTACAAATATGTGAGGGGAAGTCATAGGGAGGAGGGAGCAAGCTTGTTTTCTGCTGCCCTGCAGACTAGGACACGGAACAATGGCTTCAAACTACAGGAAAGGAGATTCCACCTGAACATCAGGAAGAACTTCCTCACTGTGAGAGCTGTTCGACAGTGGAACTCTCTCCCCGGGGCCGTGGTGGAGGCTCCTTCCTTGGAGGCTTTTAAGCAGAGGCTGGATGGCCATCTGTCGGGGGTGCTTTGAATGTGATTTCCTGCTTCTTAGCAGGGGGTTGGACTAGATGGCCCATGTGGTCTCTTCCAACTCTACTATTCTATGATTCTATGATTCTAGGAGTGGCGGCATATAAGTTTGAAATATAAATAAATAAAAATAAATAAAAATAATAAGGAGGAATTAAGGAAAAGCCTATTAAATGTCAAATTACGTTATGCTTTTACAAAACACCAAAAGCACCAAAACATCATGTTTTATAACAAATTCACAGAAAAAAAGCAGTTTAATACATGGCAACGTTATGTAGTAATTATTACTGTTTTTATGAATTTAGCACCAAAACATCTCAATACAGTAGAGTCTCGCTTATCCAAGCCTCGCTTATCCAACGTTCTGGATTATCCAACATATTTTTGTAGTCAATGTTTTCAATACATCATGATATTTTGGTGCTAAATTCGTAAATACAGTAATTACTACATAGCATTACTGCGTATTGAACAACTTTTTCTGCCAAATTTGTTGTCTAACATGATGTTTTGGTGCTTCATTTGTAAAATCATAACCTAATTTGATGTTTAATAGGCTTTTCCTTGATGCCTCCTTATTATCCAACATATTCACTTATCCAACATTCTGCCAGCCCGTTTATGTTGGATAAGTGAGACTCTACTGTATTTGCAAATTTAGCACTAAATATTGAATAGGGATATAGGGCAGTGTGGACTTAGATAACCCAGATAGCCCTCAGTATTAAAAAAAACTCTAAAATCAGGACAATAAATAAAGAACAACACTCTGAAAACAGAAGAAATCCAGACAGTAAACAATCAGGGACAGCTAACACCTCTTAAAAAAAGATTCTCCCAGGCAAGAAGAAGCCAGGCCTTGAAGCCACAGGGCCATTAAATGCTAATCAAGGTGATTAATTACAACATTCACACCTGCTTCAAAGAAGAGTTCTTTCTCCCACCCTGGACCTTCTACAGATATATAAACCCCACTTACCTAGCTTCCAAGTTCCCACAGACCTCACAATCTCTGAAGGCCCCAAAGGTGGGCTCATGTGGTGCGAAGGTCGGCCCATGCCGGCCGGAAGGAGAAGGAGGCGGAGAGTGGCGCCCTCCTCCCAGGAAGATGGCGCCCCCGGGGCAATGGCGCCACAGGCGAGTGCCTAGTTCGCCTTAATGTTGGACCGCCTCTGCATACAGCCCCTACGCTCATCAGATGGAACCAAAATTCTGAAGGACAAAACATCAATTGCACTACGTTGGAAAGAGCACTACCAGAACCTGCTGAATCGCAGCTCCAATGTGGCCGAAGAGACCCTCTCACAAATCCCGCAACAACAAGCCAGGGATGAGCTTGCAGCACTGCCTCGTTTGGAAGAAGTTAGCAATGCCATCAGCCAACAAAAAACAACAAAGCCAGTGGACCTGATGGGATTCCTGCTGAAATCTTCAAAGAGAGTGGACCTGAGCTGATACAACAACGCCACCAGCTCATTGAAAAGGTGTGGATGACCGAGAAAATCCCAGCTGACTTCAAGGATGCCACCATCACCACCCTTTTCAAGAAAGGGGACAGAACTATGTCCCTCAAGAGGGGATTAATTTATTGCCGGGGCATTATTATGCGTTAGATGATCAGCGTGAGCCAATGCAAACATAGGTATAAAGTAACAGCATCCCCCAGATGTGGTTGATTACAATTCCCATCATCCCTGTTGACCCTCTTGTCCTTTTTATTAACTTTCAAAATATAAAACTTAACGAAAGGTTTTTAAGAACAAGCCAAAGAGTGCTGTAGAAACTTTTAATTTAATTCTTTTGACACTTTTTAATGGTTTTACGCGATTGAAGAGATTTGTTTTAACCACTCCAGGTTTAATTCTGGTTCTGATATTTATATGTTGTAGGTTATTAATGGCATTGTCTGTAATGTTTTTTAAAGCTGCTTTTAAGAGAGGAAAGTAGGGTATAAATATAAATATCATCACCATCAGATATAGTATTCTATATACAGTAGAGTCTCACTTATCCAACATAAACGAGCCGGCAGAACATTGGATAAGTGAAAATGTTGGATAATAAGGAGGGATTAAAGAAAGCCTATTAAACATCCATTTACGTTATGAGTTTACAAATTAAGCAACAAAACATCATGTTTAACAACAAATTGACAGAAAAAAGCAGTTCGATACACGGTAACGTTATGTAGTAATTACTGTATTTATGAATTTAGTACCAAAACATCGCAATGCATTGAAAACATTGACTACAAAAGCATTGACTATGAAAAGGCCTACTCTGTTGGATAATACAGAAAGTTGGATCATCATCATCATCATCTCGTAAAGCAGCTTACACTAAAAACAACACAATGTATCATATTTCTTATTACTACTACTACTATTTACTACTTTTTCTCTGTTAAAACTATTCTCAACAATGTCATCCAGTCTGACTCCCTGCTAATGAAGAAAAAATATATATACAACCCTGGTCCTGCCTCACAGGAAGGAATATGTTAAAAGTTATAGGTCGTAGGATCCATGGATGCAGATTCTGTGTGTGATTTAAACAACCACAATAATAATGGCCAGTTTTATGTTCGGAGTAAGAATCACAGGGCTCTCCAGATAGCCAAGAACTGTCACTTACCTTTTGCTCAGATCTCACCTAGAATATTGTGTCCAGTTCTGTTAGGCATGGATAAAGGAAACTGGCTACGTTCAAGTGGATACAGAAGTCGTATTGTATTGCTGAGCAGGAACATGTCCAGAAGAAGGGAAACTAAGATGGCTAACCAAGCCTTAGGATGAACAACTTAGGGATTTGGGCATGTTCAGCTTGGAGAAAGCAAAATTGAGCGATATCATAACCCATCTTGAAATATCCTAAGGGACGTCAGGGTAAAGATAGGGCAATCTTGCTTTCTGCTGCTCCAGAGACTGCAATGATGGATTCAAATTGCAATGGAAGGAGATTCTGTCAAGACATTAGGAAGAACTTCTTAATAGTTCATCAGTGGAAGGGACTGCATCTAAAGGAGGTGGACTCTCCTTTTTTGGAAGAGTTTTAAACAAAGTTTGGATGGCCTTTGTTCAGGATGGCTGTATGTTTCTGCAGGATGGGGTTGGACTAAATGGCCTTTGTAGCCCTTTCCAACTCTAAGATCTTTTGATTCCCAGGTTCAAGGAGTTGCATCCCAACGTCACCCAAGGAGTTGATGGGATTCCTATCCCAAGACAGGAGTTTAATTTTGGAAATGGACCTTATCCAAAGGCACTCACTAGTATTATTGAGGTGTATGCTCAGGTTATGATCCATTGCACATATGGAAAAATCCATCTCATTTGTAACATTCATTAGGAAATGATGACAGACACAATGAAACTTGGCATTCATCAGTTTCTAAGGCTGAAGGCAATACAAATAAAATCAAATAAAGCATCCTCATGGAAAGATCAAATGCACAAAGAGCTTGTTTCTATCCCTGTTCGTAACAATGGATGGGAAGAACATTGGAAAGATGAACTTCATACAGTTGGCCTTCTGCAATTTTTTTTCATTCCAAAAAAACAGACTTTAATTTTACCATTTTATATAAGGGATTAGGATGCCGTTGTATATAAAGCTCCATGGATTTTGATCCTGCAACCACATCTTAGCATATCTTTAGGGCCAAAAGTAGGAAGTTCTGATAGTTTCCCCTCTTTGTGATATATAGAGTTTAATTGTTGATTTTTTTCTGTATGTGAAATAAATTGCTTTTTTAAAAAAACTATTAAAAAGAAACCATCTTTTTAACATTTCTGGTCACTCTCGGGTCACATAGCTTCAGATCAGTGAAATTAATGGATGGAAGAACAGAATCATAGAACTGGAAGGGACTTCATAGGCCATCTTGCCTCTTATTTTGGAGAAGTTTGGAGAAAGCAAAGCCACCACTTTCTGAGCCAATGTCTCCATTGCCATGTGACTCTTATCATCAAGACATTACTTCTAATGTTCAGTTGGACATACAGAAACACACAATCCAAGCCCTCCTAACAGATGGCCATCCAGCCTCTGCTTAAAAACATCCAGAGATGGCTTGTGTTCTGCTAAGACTCCTAGATCCCTTCCACAGGATATCTATCCTATATCTGTGCCATTCATTTATTCTGCCTAAATGTGATATGACAATGTGTTGTCGAAGGCTTTCATGGCCGGGATCACAGGGTTGTTGTGTGTTTTCCGGGCTGTATGGCCATGTTCCAGAAGTATTCTCTCCTGACGTTTCGCCCACATCTATGGCAGGCATCCTCAGAGGTTGTGAGGTTCTAAGGATGCCTGCTATAGATGTGGGTGAAACGTCAGGAGATAATACTTCTGGGACATGGCCATACAGCCCGGAAAACACACAACAATCCTGTGATATGACAGTTAACGAATGAGTGGATGAATGAATGCATTTTATTTCTATGATCACAGACCTGAAGTGTAAAACATTAAAACATTAAAGGTAAAGGTTCCCCCTGACGTTAAGTCCAGTCATGTCTGATTCTGGGGGTTGGTGCTCATCTCCATTTCTAAGCCGAAGAGCCGGTGTTGTCCGTAGACACCTCCAAGGTCATGTGGCCGGCATGACTGCATGGAATGCCGTTACCTTCCCGCCGGAGCGGTACCTATTGATCTACTCACAATTGCGTGTTTTTGAACTGCTAGGTTGGCAGGAGCTGGAGCTAACAGCAGGCGCTCACTCCGCTCCCAGGGTTTGAACCTGGGACCTTTCGATCTCCAGCTCAGTGCTTTAACACACTTCGCCACCGGGGCTCCTAATTAAAACATTACAGAGTTTAAAAAAACACGCATTAAAACCAGAAATTCAAAACATTTAAACTAGAAAGTCCAGGATATGCAACCATCCTAATCAGCTTCATAACTGAAACTTAATTAAAATGTGTGGATATAGATATTAACATGAGTAGGTTATGACAGTGCTTTAGATACTTTAAACACAGTCGGAGATGAGGTTTTGGCTGGAATTGTGTTGGTGACTTACAAATTCATGCATCCCACTGCAAATACGTATTAACTTTTTGTTTGCTGCTGGAACATCAGCATCCTATTAATGTCTACAGAATTGCAGTCCCATTGTGCATGGATGCCCATGTGCACTCAATGGTGAATATGGTTGCATTTGGGGTTTCTTGCTGCTATTTCACAGTGTTACATTTCCAAACAAAAATTATCTTGCTGTTTTCAGTGGGGCTAAAACTTACGTCAGTGTCATTCTAGAATGGGGAAAGAGCTTTGCTCTGAAATATGTGTGATCATATGTTGTTGGATTGCAACTCCTATCCGCTATAGCCAGCAACGGTAAGGGATACTGGAAACTATAATACAGTGACGCCTGGAAGGCATGACTCTTCATTCTCTGCTGTATTTACTTAACTGGAATACACCCCACTGAGAACAATGAAGTTTTAGAATTGAAGACTTTTCGTGAAAGGGCTTTTAATAAGGTGCTACACTCCTAAATGTGCTCATCCTACACAGATGTTACAAATTTTGAACATTTAAAAATGTTACAGATAACTTACTTTATGCTCGAGTATAAGCCGACCCAAATATAAGCCGAGGCACCTAATTTTACCACAAAAAAACCTGGGAAAACATTGACTCAAGTATAAGTTGAGGGTGGGAAATTTCAGAAATAAAAATAGATACCAATAAAATTACATTAATTGAGGCATCAGTAGGTTAAATGTTTTTGAATATTTACATAAAGCTCAAATTTAAGATAAGACTGCCCAACTCCGATGAAATCATTATTCTCATCCTTTTAATAATAATAGAGTAAATAATACATGTAATAATAGTAATAATAAACACAGGAAAATAATACATGTAATAATAGAGTAAAATATTAATTGCAACAAAAACAACAATAATAAGATCAGAGTGAAATAATAAATGTATTATTATTAATAATAATAACAATAATAATAATAATAGAGTAAAATAAATGTAATAGTAGCAACAATAATAGAGAAAAATAAATGCAATAATACCAATAATAATAGAGAAAAATAATAAATGTACCATATATTCTCGATTATAAGCTAACCTAAATATAAGCCAACCAGGACCCTCACCCGAGCACAAGCCGAGGGGGACCTTTTCAGTCTTAAAAAAAGGGCTGAAAAACTAGGCTTATACTCGAGTATCTACATTTCAATGTTGAACTCTTGTATATACAATATTGTATTCATTTTGATTTGTAATTTATCCCAAGTCCAAGTTTCAGAAAACAGATGGGATAAGAATAAAGACAATAGTAGTGATTGTCATTTGAAACAAGGTGGAAAACACTTCTTCATAACTTTGTTCTAAAGATCAAAGTTACCAATGCACATACAGTAAAGCGATGCTATTTAGAAGATGGCATATTATTTGATGCTACAGGTTCCTAGATTTTGGGGGATCGTTTTGTGTGCCTTCAAGTAATTTCTGACTTTCATTGACTTTCAAGTCAGGGTTTTTCTTTGCAGGATTTGTTCAGAGGAGGTTGGCCATTGTTTTCCTTTGAGGCTGAGAAAGTGTGACTCGCCTAAGGTCACCCAGTAAGTTTCCATGGCAAAGCAACAATTTGAACCCTGGTCTCCCAGTGTGATAGAAAAAGCAATTCAAAAGGTGAAATGCTTTCAGGTCTAAAAGGGCATTCAATATTTCATCTGAATCACCCAGTGAGTTTGTTGGTTCCTTCCCCTTCCTTTCCTTCCTTCCTTCCTTCCTTCCTTCCTTCCTTCCTTCCTTCCTTCCTTCCTTCCTTCCTTCCTTCCTTCCTTCCTTCCTTCCTTCCTCTATTCTTTTTTCTTTTCTCTTCTCTTCTTCTTTCCTTTCTTTTCATTTGTTTTTTCACATTGCTTTATTGACACTTTTGTGTTGGCACAGAAAGAAATAATTCGCTGAATTTCAGGGTGCAATGAGGACTAGAAGCTTGACTTTCCAAATGCAAGTGCCTGCATCATGCACTCACATTGCTGCAAGGAAGGAACGTTCTACTTTTGAAGGCTGCTGTAGGGAAAAGGTAACAACCCCACAATCACCCAATGGGATTTTTGGCAAAACAAGAACCTTGACTTCCCAAATCTCACTCCAATTGCCAAATGCCAGTAAGTCTCATTATAATTATAATTCTATTCTCAATGTTATTAGGTTCCTTTCACTGGGATATTTTAATCTAATGATTTTATCTTATATTGCTGCTATAGTCCCCTCACCTTTGAAGTTGACTGAATCGCATTGGTGGTTGTTTGATATTATTACTATTGATATTATTACTGTTGTTTAAATCTTTGTTTTAACTTGTTTTATCATCTTCTTGTGTTTTAAACTGTGTGTATTGTTAATGTATTTGTGCTGTTACTTTTGTAACATTGTGAGCCGCCCCGAGTCCCCACGGGGAGATGGTGGCGGGGTATAAATAAAGTTTTATTATTATTATTATAATTAAGTCATTCTCATGGAAAGCAGCTTGCCTTTTGGAGTTTTGGTAATAGGAGTTATCTACCTTATTACAGTAGCGTCTCACTTATCCAACGTTCTGGATTATCCAATGCATTTTTGTAGTCAGTGTTTTCAAAACATCATGATATTTTGGTGCTAAATTCGTAAATACAGCAATTACTACATAGCGTTACTGCGTATTGAACTACTTTTTCTGTCAAATTTGTTGTATAACATGATGTTTTGGTGCTTAATTTGTAAAATCATAACCTAATTTGATGTTTAATAGACTTTTCCTTAATCTCTCCTTATTATCCAACATATTCACTTATCCAACGTTCTGCCGGCCCGTTTATGTTGGATAAGTGAGACTCTACTGTATTACGAACTTGGAAATGTTACCTTTCCAAGACACCACAGATGGCTCATGTGACATTTTGACTGCTTGGGAGAAAGTGACCTGAAGCCGAAGAGTGCGTGTATCAAAGCAGGAGAGCACCCTTGGACGTCGGTCGGGAAGATTTTCCCATCTTTTTTCCAAAGCCAATGGCAGCTTTACCGCTCCCTTATTCTTACTTAATCTGTTGACTCTTTCTCCGTCTCTCACCTGATGTTCCACCAAGATTGGAACTTTCCTTTGTTCAAAGAATTGCGCCTTGCGTGTTCAACTTCGCAGTTGCTACGGCATGATCAAAGCACAGATGGGCCGAGGGAAAGAAAATAAGAAAGAATTAACCCCTATATATACACACACTTTCTCCATTTGATTTAATAAGGCTTGGGTCCCTCTAGTCCATTTTCCTGAAGGCGGCAAAGGAGAATGAGGTCTGCCGTCACCAAAACCACCAACCGCAAAGGAGTCATCCAGGTTGAAAGGCGACTTTTGCAGGGCGCATTCGCCGGCAGTGACTTACTTTTTTCACGAGCAGTAAATCATCGCTTGCTTCTGCGATGCTGCCAGGCCCTTTTGAAGCGTGCCAACAAATGTCAGGAATGCAGATATTGCAAACCACAGGTTGAAAGGAGCATGCCCCCAGCAAAAAAAAAGCCATGATATTTCTTTGGGGCCCTGTCACATCCGCGCTGGGGGATGATTCCGTTGCCAACAAATGGATGCACGTATATATAATCTTTGACATCACCTATGCTGGTTCTGCACTGTAGAACAAATGCAGTTTGACCCACATTGACTGTTAGGAAGAGGTACCTTCAGGGGTACATCTACACTGTAAAATAAAATTTATTACAGTAATTTGTATTCTCACCCAACAGGGCTCAGGGCGGCTTATAATAAAAACACATATATAAAAATCATACAGTACATTACAAATCAAGTAAATACAAATGTGGAAAGCTGTCTATAAAAGAACGCTTTTTTCCACTTATTACTTTTCTCCTTATTCTCTGTGTATGAGGTGCCAGTGACAATTTGGTGCATATACTGATTAATGGCTTTATTATCACCCTTCCTAGGTAAAGAGAAGGAAAAAGTAGCTTTCAATATACAGTAGAGTCTCACTTATCCAAGCCTCGCTTAGCCAAGGTTCTGGATAATCCAAGCCATTTTTGTAGTCAATGTTTTCAATATATCGTGATATTTTGGTGCTAAATTCGTAAATACAGTAATTACAACATAACATTACTGCATATTGAACTACTTTTTCGGTCAAATTTGTTGTATAACATGATGTTTTGGTGCTTAATTTGTAAAAGCATAACCTAATTTGATGTTTAATAGGCTTTTCCTTAATCCCTCCTTATTATCCAAGATATTCGCTTATCCAAGCTTCTGCTGGCCCGTTTAGCTTGGATGAGACTCTACTGTATCAGAATGGATATATAAGAGACTAACAACTGTTTTTAAAAGCAAGCTGCAGGCGGCTAAACTGAAAGATGGTGCTTTGCTATAATACATACTAGGGTTGTCCATATTGTCGTAAAAATTCCCCTACCATAATTATTTCGTATTGTTCCCGTTTTTTGACACGAGTATTGAAACGTTTTCCCTGGGCGCTACTGGCAATGTAATATGATCCATCGTTGGCCCATTCTGCAATTGTGTCTTAAAATTTTCGTTAATTTTTTTCCTCCAAATTTTTTTAAAATATTTTTTAAATATTATTATTTTTATTTTTTTTTTGTTTCTGCAACCTAACATGAACGGGAGCCTAGCGCAGCCTAACATGGCTCCCGCTCCCTGCCAATCAGAGTCTTCCACGATGGCTAAAAAAGGTGGGGGCTAGTGTCCTCCGCGTCCACGTTTAGAATCGCTATAAAAATCGCCTCCGCACGGAGCCAAGCCATTCTGGGTTGGGATACCGAGGACAGAGGGTGGTTTGCGCACGCCGTGAAGCTGAGAGGGCAAAGTGACTGGGGGTAGAGGGTTGTTGCAGTGCTTAGATATTGTGTTGGGGGGAAATTGGCTTGGGGCAGAGTCCTTGCTGTGGATGTTGGGAATTTTTTTTTCCAAAGGAGTCTGCGTCCCTCCCTGCTAGTGCTGAGCTTTGGGTTGGTTCCTTCTCCTGAGGTAGACCTTTTGCCTTTCTATTTTTCCTTTTTTGGAATAAAGCAATCACCCCATAAGCCTTTCTTTCCAAGCCTTAAAAGGAGGGAGCTTGAAAATTATATATTATTATATATTAGCATTGCTTCCCTCACGCTCCATTTCTATTCCCAAGCCTTGGGCTGAGTTTTATTTCTGCAATCACAAAGTCAGACATTGATTTGATTCAATAGAGGGTCCACAGCAATTTATAGTTTCCAAAGGACGTTGCCAATCCTGTCAAGGCATTGCTTGGCGTGTGCTGCATTTCTAATCCAAAGTCTACACAAGTAGAAGAGGGACTTTTACAGTGATAAGAACCCAATTGAACAGGAAATAAGACTTTCAAACCAGGAACAGGTTTCTTCAAATATTGAAAAATAGTGTATTATAAAAAGTTATGAGAATTCGCCAAAAATCATAGGAGACAGGAAACATTCTGCAATTTGTTGAGCAAAGAGTGTGGAATGTGTTCTCCCACTGTACCAAATTAGATGAGAATAGCTCAAGAAATGAGGGCAGGAGACCCCCAGAAAAGTCCCCCCCGGTTTCCTGTTATTTGGCGATTGCGCATGCGCGTCCGCCATTTTAGAAACATTTTAGAAACATTGCGAATTTTCGGAAATATCCGAAAATTTTGGGTGAAACATTTAGAAATAATTTCTACATCGAAGAGCCGGCACCCTCTACTTTAGAAACGAGAATTGAAACATTTTTTCCATCGATCGGACAAGCCTAATACATACACTTTGTGCAGACACTTTTAAAAACCCCATTTCTTGCCTCTTTCTTTAGTTGATAAATACAGTAGAGTCTCACTTATCCAAGCCTCACTTATCCAAGCTTCTGGATAATCCAAGCCATTTTTGTAGTCAATGTTTTCAATATATCGTGATATTTTGGTGCTAAATTCGTAAATACAATAATTACAACATAACATGACTGCGTATTGAACTACTTTTTCTGTCAAATTTGTTGTATAACATGAAGTTTTGCTGCTTAATTTGTAAAATCATAACCTAATTTGATGTTTAATAGGCTTTTCCTTAATCCCTCCTTATTATCCAAGATAATTGCTTATCCAAGCTTCTGCCCGCCCGTTTATGTTGGATAAGTGAGACTCTATAGTGTTATCTAAACATTTTTATGGCATTCTCTGAGTATATATGAAATTAAAGGCTTTGGCATAGCTTGGTGTTGCTTCCCAAGTCTTGCTACAGGAGAATGGGAACAGCAAAGACGTTGACAACGCAGTTCATGGTTCGGTTTTCCCATCTGACTGGGCAGGAGCCATCCGTTGTAGTATCCCAAAAACATGAATTTGCTGTATGCAGACCAGCTCCACATTTCTGCATCACTGCACAGGTCACAATGTATTTATGTTTTCCCCAGTTTCACGAAATACGATAAAAACTGTTCCACAATGGCTGCAGTCCAGTGATTGTAATCTGCCTTGTCCAGGACACCATCTATGCAATCTTTAATAATATTGCAGTTTGACTTCATTTTAAACTGCCATGACTCAATGCTATGGACTCCTGAGATTTGTAGTTTGGTGCGGCATGAACACTCTTTGCCAGAGAAGGTTAGCGACCGTGTAAATCTGCAACTGCCATTATTATATAGCATTAAGCCAAGGAAGTTAAAGTGGTGACAAACTGCATCCATTCTAGTGTAGATCCACCCCTGGACCTTTTATGAAAGAGGAAAAATGCCAGTAGAAGTCAAACCAATGTGCTTATTGTTGCTGCTGTTGTGTGCCTTGGAGGCATTTCTAAGGGTTTTCTTGGCAAGGCTTGTTAAGATGAGACCTTCCTCTAAGGTCAAAATCGAACCCTGGATCCCAATGCTCAAACACTATGCAACACGATTTTTGTTCCTGGGTTATAAATGTCATTTTCTAATTGGTTCTATCATAAAAATCATCGGAAAAGTTTATTATACTGCAAAAACTTTGCTTCTGCAGTCTGAATGAAAGGGTAAAAATGGCAGCCATAAAAATAAAATTTCTGGAGCATAACAACTACTTTCAAAGTAAGTACCGCACAATTAAACAAGAAATAACACCTTCAAGCCGGGAACAATTTTTTGGTTACCTAATGTTATTATTATTGTACTGAATTTGTTTCACAATTAAAAGAAAAGGCCAGAGAGAGATTGCAAACCTTATTACCTGGTCTTCTTTCAGAACTGAAGGCCAGCATTTCTCAAAACTAGTGCCCTAATTTTGGACTTCAACTCCCACAATCCCTGACAACTGGCTAGTGTTGGCTTGGCTTTCTGAGAGACGAAGTTCAAAAGTACCAATAGCCTTGGATCTAGTTTCCAGACCATCATAGGGCCAGAATGAACACCATGCACGTTAGGGAACCTATGGGCCAGACAGGACAATGATTGATGGCCGCCCTTCATAATCATGTTCTGGCCGTGCTCTTGGAGCAGCATAACTTACATTTTAATGTCCTGCAATGCCTTGCTGTACAGGCAGTCCCCGAGTTGGAAACACCCGACTTATAAATGACTTATAGTTAAAAACGGGGATGAGACGACAGAAAGTGAGAGAAATCTACCTCTTGGAAGGAAAA
This sequence comes from Anolis carolinensis, assembly GCF_035594765.1. NCBI lineage: Eukaryota > Metazoa > Chordata > Lepidosauria > Squamata > Anolidae > Anolis > Anolis carolinensis. Next base: position 6,113,366 of record NC_085841.1, read on the forward strand.
TTCATTCCTGAAAAGAGTCATTATCATGGGGAAAACTTTAGCATCAATCCTCGTTTCTACAACAAGCTACATTTTTCAAAATCCAACTCTCACAGCAGTTGTTTATTTCCTCGGTTGATTCTTACCCTGCTCCATTCCCGCTGCAGCCACTGGTGGATAAGAGCCTGAAGTCTGACCAACGGTGCATCCACATTATAGAACTAATGCAGTTTTTTACCGTTTTAACTGCTGTGGCAAAATGCTATGGAATTGTGGAGGCTGAAGTTTTCTGCCAAAGAGGACTGTTGCTGCACCAAAACTACACCTCCCAGGATTCCATGCATTGGGCCATAGTAGTTAGAGTGGAATCACACTGCATTAATTCTAACGGTGTGGATCAAGTATGGGCAAACTTTGACCCTACAGGTGTTTTGGACTTCAACCCACGCAACTCCTAACAGCTGGAGGGCCGAAGTCTTCCCATGCCTGGTGTAGATGCATACTAAAAATTGCACAATGTAAAACTACCCACAACTTGGAAAGTTTTAATTCGCCTGTTTGTGGATTTTAAAGAGGAGCCACGCTTTTTGGTGACTGTCTTAAGAGTAAGGACTGCAAACAGGGATGAGACCGAAAAAATATTTTTGGGCTGGAGACATAGCTCATTTGTACAGTCAGCCGCATTCGTGCAAGTAACATGTTAACCAATTTAGTTCGAGAAGTTTGCAGACACGCGTTAACTGGAGCGTTTCTTCTTGCTTGGCTTTGTTCTTCCTCCCTCTCCCTCTCTATCCCTTCCTAGCTTTTTGGTCTTCTTTTTCTTTGACTGCGGTTCCCCTAAGTCTTCAACCTCTGCATCAGATGCCTCTCTGAGACACAACTCTTCCTCCTGGGATTCATCGCAAGTAAGACTACAATCACCACTCGGTTGCTTAGATTTCTTCCTTTTCTTCCTCTTTTTCTTCTCCTTTTGGGTTTCTAGTTTATCCTCCTCTTCTCCACTTGAGTCAAGTCTCGCCGGGTTTATTGCTTTTGCTCCTCCGGCCGCATTCTCAAGCCCAGCCTCTTTCTGCTTCTTTTTTCTTCTCGGCTGGGACTCCAAACATTCCAGCTTTTCAGTCATTTCTGGAGGAGGGTCATGGTCTGGTCCACGGTGGGCTTTCTTGAGTTTTGCCATGCGCTTGGCAAAATACTCCTGGACGGTGAGTGTGCTGGTCACTGTATTTCCAGCGTCCACCTGTTCAGCTGGCTCAAGCTCTTCTTTAGAAGCTTCGTCTGAAGAGTTTCCATCGGCAGCATCGTCCTGCAAAACAAAACAGACAGAGTAGAAATCAGGTCATGGAATGGAACATACTGTTTCTTATTTTATTGTATTTATTCTGATATTTAGATGGCACTTCGTACTGTGGGATCTCAGTGTGACATGCAATAAAATTATTATTTTTTGCCTATGTGGAAAAATAAAAAGCAAGGGATGTGTGTCAAATTTAAGACAAGCAGCAATATATGTACAAGTTTCGTGTTATCCCCTTGCAATCTCTCACTGGCCCTTTAATTGTGAAACACGATTTTTAACAGTAAGAAATAATTGTAATTATTATTTGTTGTAGTTGTTTGCGTGTGTCTGTGCCTTCAGGTGGATAGTCGATTTACAGCAACCCCCGAATTCAACATTGTGTTTTCTTAAACAAGGAATACTCAGAGGACTTTTGTCATTGCCGTTGAACAGCCTCCTATTTCTAAACCCTACCCATTTGATTCAGAAGGCAAACAAACAAACAGGGTCAGGTACTAAGGACACAGAGAAATCAGAGTTTAAAATAACACTGTAAATCTCAACTGTGTTTATGCGGATTTTTAAAGGAGAGAGATTCCTCCGGAGAATTGACCCAGAGCTGTTTAAGTGTCCCAAAGAAACACTAATGGAATCTCAAGTGCAAAGTTATTTCTGTTCCACCAGACTTGGCCTTTGGAGGACAAGGAGATTTGGAAGATGCTGAACGAGATTATAGTTGTCTCTCCGCATTTGCAAATTTGATTATTCACAAATTTGATTAAAATAGTCTCCCTAATAATCTATGGCTCCTACAATTTAGTAGGTCCTGCTAAAAGACCTGGAGATTTCGGAAGAAAACACCTCTCTAAGACTTTCTAGGTCACCCCATGACAATCCGTGGTCAGGTTCCAGTAGATATTGACCATAGCGGCAAAATTAGAAGACAAAAATCCATTTCTTTATTCATGGTTTTTCACTTTCACTATAATTTTGTGCCCGTAAACCTAGCGAAGGGGAAGAGCTGACTGTAATTCCCAAAAAAGTTTATAAGGTTAACTGTGCACTTTTGTTGTTTCTCAATGAAATCACATGGGGAAATGTTTTAAATGTTAATATAGTGCTCCAGGAGACCAGGTTTTAAATACTCCTTCAGCCATAGAAACTCCTCGGCAAGTCACAGTCTCTCGGCCTCAGAGGAAGCAAAAGCAAACCCAGTCTGAATAAATCATGACCACAGAAAACCACTCAATACATTCATCACCAGTCTTACTTAAAGTCACAAAACAACAAAGTTGTAAGGCTAGCTGGGTCAAGCTCTAACTTGTTATATCCCCTCCTTTAGTTGAAAAGGGACAAGAAATGGAAATTATGGGACATACTGATTGAGCCGTGGGAGAAAATGTAGGGTGCAGGTGGGGGTGAAAGTCAAAAGGTAACTTTTCTTTTTCTCAAGGCTGCAAAGGAGTTTTGACGCTAGACTTCACTTGGTGATGGATGTCTCCGCTCCTTGGCCAATTCATCACCTCAAGGAGTGCCACCTCATACCCACTCCCATGGTGGATAAGGAAGTTTTGCAAATGGAAAAATATTTAAAAATTACCTTTGTGAGATCTACCAGAGAGATGATACATGCGGCTGAAAGGATCATGGAGGAGAAAGGTTCTGACAGAAATACAGGGCTTTTATTGACGATCAAGCCAACATTCAGAGCCCTGGTAGACTTCAGAGAAACCCAGATTGCCCCAAAACAGGAATGCTGGCCAGGAACTCCTGTATCGGAAGGAATTTTAATAACCACGGGCCACTGAACAGGGAGCCAGTGGGGCATGGAGACAGGTATAGGCAGTGCCAGGCTCAAAACAAACTCACACATTTCAGTTTCGGGGACACTTATGGGAGACGCTTAATCATTTGGAAAGGACAGGTTGGTGCCAGGAAAGCTCCCAACGGCCTCGCATGACGGCTTCCCCACCAAAGGGTGTGAAAATAGTCCAAAGCAAAAAAGAAATGCTGTTTTAGACAGAATGGTCAAATTAGAGTAGAGAACATTATTTGAATGCTATCGAGTGACCAAAGAAGAGGGGTCCCTATATCTTTCCAGGTGGACTTTGGACAGGAGGCTGCATCATCCATCCATCCATCCATCCATCCATCCCTTCGTTTATGTTTTGCCTTTCTCCCAACTGGGAATCAAGGTGGCTTACACAAAGGAATAGAATACGAAAAATCACATTTACAGACCGCCCTCTGAATTTGTCGATTTCACTCTTGCAGATTTTATTGCCATGTTCTCTCTAGGAATCTCTAGATCCTTCACTGTGTAAAAGTTGACCACAGATCCATGCTGGAACACCTACCGTGTCTTATATTAATTATTGCTCCCAAAGATGCGCTAGGTCTTATTTTCAGGGGATGTCTTATTTTTCCATGAAGAAGAATTCACATTTATTGTTGAACAAAAAAATGAACATTATATACTGTACAGTAGTTGTCATCACAAACCAGCATAACCAGACAAACTGTGAATCCTATCAAGAATTTATTGTTATTACCATTATTTCCATGTACAGCACTCTATGGTATGTACATTTACCAAACCCGCATGCTCTGGTGTTCTGTTTGGCGGGCATGCTTCCAAACAAAAACTTTGCTAGGTCTTACTTTCAGGGGATGCCTTATATTTAGCAATTCAGCAAAACCTCTACTAGGTCTTATTTTCCGGGGATGTCTTATTTTCAGGGAAACAGGGTATAAGTGTTCTTACTGGTATAAACAATAGCATTTTAAAATTGTGCCGTTTTCCTATTTGGGCGAGGATCCTGTGCCCTGACCTCCAGCTAATGTGGATGGCTGACTGTAGTTAAAAACATTTCATTTCATGATTCAACTTCTAATTCTGTAGACATTAACTTCTGGAAAATGTGTTTGTTAAATTTATGTATATTCCTGGCCTATGCTCCTATCTTATGTGCTTTGCCCTTTAAATTTCTTTTTCTGCTTCCTTTCTTTATAATTACACATTGTTGTATGTGTGTCTAAATGCGGACTATTCTCGCTGTGTGCCTTCAAGGTGTTTCCAACTTATGGCAGTACTAAAATGAACCTCTCTCATGTGGGTTTCTTGGCAAGGTTTCTTCAGAGGGGTTTTGCCTTTGTCTTCCTCTTAAGTCATGGTTTTATGGCCAAAAGTGGTATCCAGCGTTGTAGTCTAATGCTCAAGCCACTACAACACATTGGCTTTCCAACAAGCACTGATCTGAACCATAACTTTTGGGGACTTTGCTGTTGTTGTGTGCCGTCAAGTTATTTTGACCTGTGGTGACCCTAAGGAGAACCTATCTTGGCAGGGCTTCTTTGGGTGGGGGTTGCTATTGCTTTCTTCTGTGACTTGCCCAAGGCTACCTGCTGGGCTTTGATGGCTTAATCTCTAGTCTCCAACACTCAAACCACTGCGCCACACTGGCTCTAAAGGTTAAATGGTCTTTTCATCACCAATTGTGGCCCCTGAAGGCTTCTGGGATGTGTGAATGGCCATTTTCAGGATGCCATAAAATATTCTTTTGGCATGAAGAATGCCTCAGAAGGTGTCTCTGGGGGTGTTCACAAACTGCATGGGCCCCACGACTTCCAAAAGATGAGGAACGTCTTGCAGCCCAAGGCTAAGTCAATTTCGGAGATGTGCTCAGATAGGTTCGCATTCCAGACATGGGTGGAGATGGACCAAAAAAGTAAAGGCTTAAAGTCCTGACTGCTAGAAGATTCAACCTTAAGGGAGGTATTTCCCTCATTGCAGACAGAGAAGGGAAATTAAGACTCTGCAAAACCGTTGGGAGACTACCAAATGGCCATGACTGCTTCTCCAGACTTAAGAAGAGAGGATTCACCACTGGGGCACTTATAGGAGAGCCTTGATCATTTGGAAACAATGGGGTTGGTGCCACAAAAGGTCCCCATGGCTTTGCACCACAGCTTCCCCACGGGAGTACAGTAGAGTCTCACTTATCCAAGCAAAACGGGCCGGCAGAAGTGAATATCTTGGATAATAAGGAGGGATTAAGGAAAAGCCTATTAAACATCAAATTAGGTTATGATTTTACAAATTAAGCGCCAAAACATCATGTTATACAACAAATTTGACAGAAAAAGTAGTTCAATACGCAGTAATGTTATGTTGTAATTACTGTATTTATGAATTTAGCACCAAAATATCACGATATATTGAAAACATTGACTACAAAAATGGCTTGGATTATCCAGAGGCTTGGATAAGCGAGGCTTGGATAAGTGAGACTCTACTGTACGTGAAACCAGTCCAATTCAAAACACAGTTGTTGAAAACAGAATGTCCAAGTTAAATTCATCGTCATGACTGATGATATCAAGCAGGGAGCATTATTTTGATACCAAGGAGAGACGAAGGGAGAGGATCCCCTGTATCTTTCCAGGTGAATTCTGGAAATGGCCAGGAGGCTCTATTATCCATTCATCTATCGATTTATTTATATTCTGCTTTTTCCCCAAATTGGGAGTCAAGGTGGCTTACAAAAAGGCAGAGGGAATAATAAAGCACATATATACAGTTGGCCTTCTGCACTTCCTTCTACAGGTGTAGGCTGTTGGCAGATAACCAATGTGTTAGCATATGCTGTGTCATGAGGGCAAAATGTAAAGATGGATTTGAAGTTCAAAATACCATATTTCACCGCATAATAGCCACACTTTTTATTCCCCCTTTAATAGACTATTACATTATGACCCCCTTCCACTGTAAACAGTATAACTAGACGTTAAACAACTTATGGCAATCCAGTGATGTGGTTTTCCTGGCCAGGTCTATTCCAAGTGCATTTGCTATTGCTTCCCTCTGAGGTTGAGACAGCAAGACTTGGTCAGGCTGGGAGTCTTCATGGCCAAGAGAAGATTGGCACTGAAACCACACGGTCAGATAAATTTTGCATGAATAGACGCCTCAAATGAGAACGGTTTTATAGTTTGAATGATTAAAATCAATTACAGTCCAGCACTGAGTTGAGATCTGAAGGGACAGCTTGTGAATTCAGAAACACAGGACAGTGTATTTGCAAAAGATATTGCAGCAACCAAATATATGATGGCCAGTGTAGCTTCATGAAAGTAGGAATTTATTGCTTAACACTGGTAAGTGGCTTAGATTATATCACAAATTTTAAACTTGCATCTTGCATTGCATCTTTGTTTTGTGTGTTTTAATATGTATTTTGTAGAAATGTTTTAATATGTGTATTTTATAGAATGTTTTAGATGATTATGGGTTAATTTTAGCAATGTTGTAACGCAGGGTTGTTGTGTGTTTTCCGGGCTGTATGGCCATGTTCCAGAAGCGTTCTCTTCTGCCGTTTCACCCACATCTATGGCAGGTATCCCCAGAGGTATCCCACTATACCTCACAACCTCTGAGGATGCTTGCCATAGATGTGGGCAAAATGTCAGGAGAGAATGCTTCTGGAACATGGCCATGCAGCCCGGAAAACACACAACAACCCTGTGATTCCAGCCATGAAAGCCTTCGACAACACAATGCTGTAACCCGCTCGAGCCACAAGGAGAGGCGGGTAATAAATAACATTATTATTATTGTTAATATATTGAATTTACATCTAGCTGGGAATATGCTTTCCCCAATGAAGGTGTATCTACACAGTAGAATTAGTGCAGTTCTACCCAACTTTAATCTATCTATCTATCTATCTATCTATCTATCTATCTATCTATCTATCTTTCTATCTATCTAGGCTCAATCAAGAGATAATAGCAAAATGATAGTGATCGTAATAACAACAACAACAACAACAACAACAACAACAACAACACATGCGTGTGATTGCATACATCATGCTTGTAGTATTAATGGCAATGTCTTCTCAGCCATGCTGCACTGATTTTTATCTAAAATGAATGACATCAGACTGGAAACTGAATAAGAAACATACTTTGAAGTTAACTGATGGAAGTTCCTTTTTTTAAAAAATGCTGGTAACCAAACAAACTTTGAAAAGGTCTCTGATCACTTGCTGCTCCTTTTCTTCAATCCAGCTTACTGCAGACAGGACAGTCAACAAACATCGAGTCACTGAGCTCAAAACGGCGCCTGGGCTGAAGCTATAAGTGAGAAACTGCAACAAACGCTGCAACATTTGTATGCTTCTGCTCACTGTGTCACCCGAACAGCCATTTTTGCTCTACACAACAATGTAGAATCCAACCTACATAATTTTGCCCACTGACATTTTGCAGCCACTAAGCATGCACAACCCCCCATTTGCTATTCTTTCCCCCTTCTTGAAGAGTTTTAATAACCATTTTGGCACTGCAGCAAATTACTGGGAATATTCATTCATGCCTTTGTTGTTGTGTGCCTTCAAGTTCTTTCTGAATTATAGCCAACCAGTCACAGAGTTTTCTGGGGCTGAGAGAGTGTGACTTGCACAAGGTGGATTTCCATGGCCAAGAGGGGATTTGTACCCTGGTCTCCAGAGTCGTACCACTATACCATGCTGGCTCTCTTATGAAGCTGAATGTCCCTTATCCAAAATGCTTGGGACTAGCACTGAATGCCCCTTATCCAAAATGCTTGGGACTAGCATTGCATGTCCCTTATCCAAAACGCTTGGACATTTTCGGATCCTTGAATATCTTTATTGGCAGATATATACAACATGAGACATCTTGGAAATGAGACCCAAGTTTAAATATGAAATTCATTCATGCACCTTATATAGGTAAAGGTAAAAGTTTTACCCTGACATTAAATCTTGTCGTGTCTGACTCATCTTCATTTCTAAGCTAAAGAGCTGGCATTGTTCGTAGACACCTCCAAGGTCATGTGGTGGCATGACTGCGTGGAGCGCTGTTATCTTCCCGCCAGAGCGGTACCTATTGATCTACTCACATTTGCATGCTTTCGAACTTCTAGGTTGGCAGAAGCTGAGTCCAACAGCGGGAGCTCCCCCGCTCCCTCAATTCGAACCACTGACCTCTCTGTCAGCATGTTCAGCAGCTTAGTGGTTTAATCCGCTGTGCCACTGGGGGCTCCCTGTATCTCATATACCTAGCATAAACATCATTTTATCTATTTTTAATAACATTGTGCATGAAATGAAATTTTTGTATACTAAGCCATTGGAAAGAAAAGGGGTCTCTCTCTCTGCCACTCATGTGGACAACTTTGGATTTAGGAGTATTTGGGATTTGGGAATTCCAGGTAAAGGACACTCAACCTGTATATGCAACAACAGTATCAGCCCTTTCTGATCATCCATTCCTTTTGTTCTCAATGCCAACACATTACTTTGGGATTAAATCATCCCCCACAAACCATATCTCATGTTTTAATCCCTAGGTTGCCCACTGACTGATCTGCCTTCCATATGATCTGCATTAATTGTCAGCTTATTGGTTTTTAAGTCTAGCAATGCAGGATTTTTTTTAAAACCATGATCAAGTGTGACCTTTGCTGATACACCCCCTTCCCCTTTTGAATAATTTCCCAATCACAGCAATATACTGTATTGGATGTCTTATTTTTTTGTTTTTTAACAAAATGGACAGCAATCATTTTCCAGACTTAATCCCTTTGAATCAGGAGACTCCTTCTGTAGAGAGTATTTGCTATGATTTCACTCATGGGCTCAAAACATTGAAACTGTGGATGTCAGCTACCTCCTGGCTAAACAATTGGTAAAAACATCAGCTAAATATTTTGTTTTGTATCTTGGCTTCTACAAAAACTGAGAGACAAGACATTTCCAAACATTTCATGTTGGTGTCATGCTTTTCAGACATCACTTCGTGACACAGTCATTCAGTTTTACTAGTAAGGTGAAACAAATTCCTTATAAGAAATATGGGCACATACATCAGTTGTAATAGTGAAATATATGGAGAAACAGCATATCTCGTGAAAATCTTTCATTTATATTTTTAATATAAAATATTTTATTGCTCATTTCACATAGCCTCTCATTATGTTTGCCCCACACGCCTACACAGTACAGCCAACACAGCAACAACACAAAGTTTAGAAAGCTCTGAGCAAGAGACTGCCTTAAAAAAAAGGCTGGGAATTTGAGAATAATGGCTTATGTGGTATTGATGGGAAGGGAACTCTCATATTTTTGTGCTACTGAATATGGATCTGTGTTTTGAAGAAAGATTTTGAATTAACGGAGAGATACATCTCACAGATTCCAAACACCTGTAAAGGAAAAGAGCTGTGGAAAAAGGAAATATCAGTTGCATGTATATTATATTGCAGAGCTGAGGATGTTATTGGATGCTACCTTCCATCAACTCTAGTCAGTTTGCTCAATATTAAGCGAAAAAGTGGTGGCTGTTGTGAGCTGAAAGTCTCCTCTGACTCTGGATTTTAAAGGAATTGCCCAAAGTGCATAACTGTTTAGAAGAGAGATCACAGCTTGATTGAGTCTGAATGTTTGTTTTGTATGTTGCATGTGTTTTATTTTATTGTATTTTATATTGTGTTCACTTTTATGTTTGTTTTCAGCCACTTTGTGCCATCTGTAAGCCGCCCCGAGTCCCTTCGGAGAGATGGTGGCGGGATATAAAAATAAAGTAGTAGTAGTAGTAGTAGTTGTTGTTATTGTTGTTGTTGTTATTATTATTGTATGACACAGCAAACGAGATAGATATGCTGGATTTCATATCACAAAATCACAAGTCGAACACTTCCCAAGTGTCTAGGACTGTGTGATGTATTTTCGGATGATGTGCGCAGATCCCAGTAGGGTGGCCTTTTGCAGTTGGCAGATCGTAATTTTGTCAATGTCTATTGTTTCCAAATGCTGGCTGAGATTTTTTGGCACGGCACCCAATGTGCCCATCACCTGCACTGGTTTCTGCCAGAGTCTTCGAAGTTCAATCTTGAGGTCCTGATAGCGGCTGAGTTTTTCCTGTTGTTTTTCGTCAATGTGACTGTCATCTGGGATGGCAACATCAATGATCCAAACCTTTTTCTTTTCCACAACTGTGATGTCTGGTGTGTTGTGTTCCAGAACTTTGTCAGTCTGGATTCGGAAGTCCCACAGTATCTTTGCGTGCTCATTTTCCAATACTTTTGCAGGTTTGTGATCCCACCAGTTCTTTACTGCTGGCAGGTGGTACTTGAGGCATAAGTTCCAATGAATCATTTGGGCCACATAGTTGTGGCTCTGTTTGTAGTCAGTCTGTGCGATTTTCTTACAGCAGCTGAGGATATGATCAATGGTTTCCTCGGTTTCCTTGCAGTCTGCATTTTGGGTCATTCCTTGCACAGCTGATTTTTCGATCTTGGCCTTAATTGCATTTGTTCTGATGGCTTGCTCCTGGGCTGCAAGGATCAGGCCTTCTGTCTCCTTCTTCAGTGTATTATTATTATTATTATTATTATTATTATTATTATTATTATTATTATTATTATTATTGTGAGAGGTTTCAGCATCTTCAAAAGCTCCCCTAAAGTTCTATAGTTTTAATGATTAAAACCAGTTAAAGTACAGCACTGAGTTGTATATTTAGTAATACTGGACTGTTGCAAAATATACTGCAGCAACAGTTCAGTGGCCAGTGTAAATGGTGGCCAGTGTAACTTCATGAAAGTGGGAAAGTATTGCTTAACACTGGTAAGTGGCTTATATTATACTTATCAAATTGATGATGATGATAAAACATTATGCTCAGACCATTCATGGCAATGGGAGGAAATTGCAGTCCATCAATCTCTGGACTATATGCTCGGTATAAAGAGTGTATAGTAAGGAATACACTGTAGGTTATGGCTTGGCAAAAACAGAAACATGGCCTTCAAGTCTGCCTAGAAGTGTGACGATCCAATCCATTGGTAGCATGGAGGCTATTTCCAATAGCTGCTGACATAATCCCAACGCTCTGATGTAAAGCATAGCCAAGAGCTTTTTGAATGATGCTGCAGCAACCTGTGGCTCAAAAGAGGACAGGCTTTCACTGAAGAACAAAGATCCTGCACGTCCAGTTTAGCTCCTCTCTTCAAATCCCAACCCCTGGGAAAGGAGCCTTGCTGCTGTCACGGACACAGGGAGGGCGACAGGAAGGAGAAGGGAGGGATTCATATCACAGAGAAGCATCTGGTCTTGGCTTGGGGGGGGGGGGGGGGAGGCAAAGAAAAAGTGAAGTCTCAAATGCAATGCACCTACCCCTTTCTTGCCCTCAAAGAATCACAGCGTTTGAAGAGTCCCCAAGGGCCAGTGCCATGCAGGAACACCCAATCAAAACACTCCCAACAGATGGTCATGCAGCCTCTGCTTTAAAATCTCCAGAGCGGGAGACTCCTCTGGACACCGAGGTAGCATATTCCCAACACTGAACAGTTCTTATGATATCAAGACATCCTTCCTAAACTTCAGGTGGAATCTTTTTTTCCTGCACGTTGAATCCATTGCTTCACATTCTTGCCTCTAGAGCAGATAAAAACAAGCTTGCTCTATTTTCAATAGAAAACCTTTTCAAATATTTAAACATAGCTATCATATCCATGGCTAGCCCTAATGGTGCAACGTGTTAAACGTGTTGTGGATCTGGGCAGGAGGAAGATTGCATTGGATAACACAGGAAGTTGGATAAGTGAGACTCCACTGTATATCCCTTTCTGCATCTGCTGCAGATAAGACGGAGAATGTATTTTGAAAGAGAATGTATTGCCAACCCTACACATTCACTGGTTTAGGGACAGAGTGTGAGGATTTGTAAAAGAGGCACCATGATGTGGTGAGTTGACTGGAAAGGGCATGTGTCGACAGCTGATTGGCTGAGCCAGTCAGGAGCCAGAATTCCGATTGGCTGCTGTCTCTAGCTTGGTGTTGAGACAAACGGTTTTAACTGCCACTTTCATGTCGGAGAGGGAGGAGAACAGCTGACTGGAAATGGTCCGGAAGGAAATGGCTGCCATACTCTCCGAAGCCCGATTATAAGGCAAATGAGGCATATTTAAAGATTGTTTAATGGGACTGTTTATTCCCTATGTGTTCTGTGTGAATTCAGAAAGACTGCTATATATATTGTTGCACTGTTGTTGATCTTTTGAACTGGGATAATTATACTTTCGGAGCCCCTGGTTGCGCAGCATGTTAAAGCGCTGAGCTGCTGAATTTGCTGACCAAAAGGTCGTAGGTTCGAACCCGGGGAGCGGAGTGAGCGCCTGCTGTTAGCTCCAGCTCCTGCCAACCTAGCAGTTTGAAAACATGCAAATGTGAGTAGATCAATAGGTACCGCTCTGGTGGGAAGGTAACAGCGCTCCATGTAGTCATGCTGGCCACATAACCTTGGAGGTGTCTACGGACAACGCCGGCTCGTCGGCTTAGAAATGGAGATGAGCACCAACCTCCAGAGTCGGACATTACTGGACTCAATGTCAGGGGGAAAAAAACTTTACCTTTACCTATCATATCCCCTTTTAATACCCTCCTTTCCAAGCTGAGTTGCTCCAGTTCCCTGAGCGGCTCCTCAGAAGGATTCCTGGCTTCCAGACTTCTGAACATTTTGGTCACCCTTCTCTGGATAGGATCAATATCTTTCCTTAATTGTGATGCCCAGAATTGGACACAGTATTCCAGGTGAAGTCTGGCAAAAGAATAGAGTTCAGAGTAGTAAAATATTCATGGTTTGAATTGCCTACTCTCTCCCTCCTTTTCCTTGAAGTAAAAAGCAGAGGCAGCCGGGAACAGGTGGTTTTGAGATTGGCAGAAAGGAAGGAGAATAGTTCTTTACAACCCATCCAAAAATGGGCATATTTAACAACAAAATAGATGCCACTTTCTTCATCACTTGAAAAGCCTGGCCAACTTACAATGAACGGAGAGATCAGAATAGAAATTGATTTAAAAAGGTAGAAAAAACGCCCAGTGGGTACGCACATATGCAGACACACACGCATCCACGCACCAAAGGCTCCGATCAGGCCAATTGTCTGTGAAAGGCAGAGAACAGGGTGTAAAAGTAGATTGCAGAGATAAGCTGTTTGGAAAAAATGAGGCCACCGTGCGCCTGGAAAAACCCTGAAGACGGAAAAGGATTCCTGCAGAGATTATGGGAGGAAGCTGTGTCAACAAGCGAAGGGCTTGGTTCCTCTTGGAGACGAGGGAAGCGTGTTGATTTGGGAATGACTGGCAACTACGGGAAGCTGCCTTTGCGACATTCTGGCAGATGAGGAAAAACGAAAGAATCCTGAGATTTTTGAGGAAAAAAAAAACAAGCACTCGAGGATTGTGAACTTTCAACATCCCATTTGTTGGTGTATCCTCAAATATTCTGTTTGCTTTCTTTAGGGAAAATAAGATAGGAAATATTTTTTAAAATAGGATCACCGGTTTGTACTAAGGAAGGGTACACTCCACACACCTGAACGCAGCCGAGTCAATTCTCTTCCAGGGCAAACGCAGCCAACAAGTATTTCTTGTTTCACGACAGATGTGAAGGAGATCAGGCCGGACTTGCTAGAAAACTTGCAAGATTGTCATTTGATCAACAGGATTCCCATAAATGTTGAACAGTAGCTCCATTGTTTTGCAATCCAAGGGAAGGTTGGATGCAAAGGGCAGGAAGCTAAGAACATGCACTAAGGTAGCCAAAAGAAGCTTTCAGTTTCACTCTATGGAACCCCAAATATCCTTAGAATATACATTTTAGGATATGCGGGGCTACTGTGCATAAAGTCAGTCACTGATCATGTTTGGCTGCGGTGAAAAATGGCGAAGAAAGTTGTCCTGTTTTCAGACCTCACCTGAAATCCTGTGTCTAGTTTTGGGGACTGCAGTTGAAGAATAATACTGATAAAGTGAGATCATGTCCAGAGAAGAGGAATCAAGATGACAGATCTAAAAACCAAGCCCTAGGACAAATGGCTTAGGGAGCTTTCTTGGTTTATTTGGAGAAGAGTAATAAGTAGTATTGATTGGTGTTGCATGCCTTCAGGTTATTTCCAACTTATGGTGATCCAAAAGTGAACATATCATGGTGTCTCTTGGAGAAATGTGTTCAAATGAGTCTTTGCCCCTACCTTCCTCGGAGAGTCCTTCCAGACAGGCCCTTTATCCCAGGAGCTGATCCCAGGTTTTCTGTTTATTCCAGATAATATGGTGGTTTAAAGCAGAAAACCTGGGACCAGATAATAATAATAATACTTTATTTATCCCCCGCCACCATCTCCCTGCGGGGACTTGGGGCGGCTTACATGGGGCAGAGGCCCAAACAACATAGGACAAAATATAGGCAACATAATACAAATCATACTATAAAAAGATAAAACAGTAATACAATATATCAATTAAAACAAAAATACAGGATAAAAAATTGCATTTAAAACACATAAATGGTAAAATCGTAATAAATACAGGATAGATTATTAAAAACCCGCTGGGGCTGATTAATTAATGACTGTATCTCTCCAGATCCTGGGATAAAGAGAATGTCTGGAAGGGTCCTGAGGCTGAGGTCACACATTGGGTTTCTATGGCTAAGAATAGAATAGAATAGCTTGATTGTCATCGTACATTGAAATTAAATACCATCCCCAATCACATTATATATGTAGAATTACGAAACAAAACACCCATCCTTCCACACTCTTAATCACTGTTGCACAACCCCTGATACCACATCAGTGTGAAACCATAGAGTTCAATATAGTCACAGCTTTAGGATAAAAGCTATCTCTCAGCCTATTTGTTCTTGTTTTTATCATCCTAAGGAGTGGATTCAAGCCCTGATCTCACATAATCTTAGCCCAACACACACAGAATCAGGTCTGCAGGCTTACTGCCCACTAAGCAAAACACTAAGGATATTTCAGATTACATTTAGGAACTCGATCACTGCAGGAAACCTTGAGAAAGCATTAGCTAATGAGTCACTTGGGAGAAAATGTGAAAGCTTTGAGATGTTTTGAAGACAAGGTTTTCTGGAACTGGAACCTTTGTCTCCCAGTGTCCTAGGCCAACACTCAACACTACATCAGAATGGCTCTCTCTCAGGTGATATAATAGCCATCTTTAAATATCTGGAGGGATGGCATGTAGAAGATGACAGAGCAAACTGGTTTTCGGCCTCCCCAAAGTCTAAGATACAAATCAATGTATTCAAATTACAGGAAGAGATTCAAAGTAATCATTATGAAGAACTTATTGATGGTTAAGTGGAAGACTCTCCTTCACTGTGAGTCTTTAAACAGAGATTGGATAGCCATTTTTTCAGGGGAGCTTAGTTGTGTGTTTCCATAGGGAAAGAGGTTGGATTAGATGCCTCTTGGGGTCCCTTCCAACTACTGTATATGAGTCTATATTTCTATTTTTCCTCTTCCTCAGAAGAATGTAAGGGCGGCCTGGCCAAATCAGATGAAATCCCTTTCTAGTCTAGAATCTGTTTTCTCAAAGTAGTTAGCCCAGTAGTTGGAAATCATAAAAGTAGAGTCTTCTCAGTGGGTGCACGAAGACCTTTACTAGAGGAGATGATGATGATGATAAGGACAACAACAAACATGAGACTTAGAGCAGCACTTTCCTTCTGGTAGCTAGAGAATATTTCTTTTCAACTTTAGCATGCCTTATGGAACTCACTTTTTTTGAGGAAAGAGGTTTAGTAGTCTACTGTCCTGTTCTTACTTATTTATTAGCTTTTTGGTGGATGCAAAGGACTGCCCACTGCTCCAACCTTCTCCGTGGCGACTCCCAGGCTGTGCAACCGACTCCCACAGAAAACGACATTGGTTCCCTCTCTGATCTCCTTCTAACCACAACTATTTGAACAAGCATTTCTTGATTAACTGATTGTGCAGATGGGTTAATCCTTTCAAGAGGGTGTGTCTGCTGCACTTTTACTCTGTGTGTGATGGTATCCATCTCTGCCATTTGTTTTTCTTAATCCTCCTGCCTAATAGCTTCACTTGATAGTTCAAGTGTTATTTTTATGGCAGCTTTTGCCATGGTGGTTACTCCATCATATGGAGAGTGCTATCAGAAGCCACTCCCAATCATCACTGTGGTTTGGGGCTAGTGCCATCGAAACCACAACAATCAAAATCAAAGC
This sequence comes from Anolis carolinensis, assembly GCF_035594765.1. Classification (NCBI taxonomy): domain Eukaryota; kingdom Metazoa; phylum Chordata; class Lepidosauria; order Squamata; family Anolidae; genus Anolis; species Anolis carolinensis. The sequence continues at coordinate 6,129,708 of NC_085841.1, forward strand.
TTTGACATCTTATTTTTGTGGAGCTACAGCTCTCAAGAAAGGCTTTTACCAACTGCCAAGTGAAAAATGTTTGTCGTCCAAGCTGAGCTCTGAAAAGGGAAAGGCACTAGAGATCATATGACAAGAACACTGGATGGAAAGCAGCAGTCTTTCAGGAAAGGAATAACTTATGTTTTTTAGATTGCACATTACAGTGAAGCCCTTGACTGTGTACATGATGAGAAATTATGGTTTAATCACAAAGAAATAGATATATCACAACATCTCATTTTGCTGATGAGTAACCTTTTTTGTTTTGTTTTGACATGCCTTCAAGTCATTTCCTATTTATGGTGACCCCATAATGAGGTTTTCTTGGCAAGATTTGTTCAGAGAGGTTTTGCCCTTGCTTTTCTCTGAAGCTGAGAGAGTGTGATTTCCCCACGGTAATCTAATGATTTTACACAGATGAGCAGGTTATTTGAACTCTGGCCTCGAGAGTCATATTCCAATGCTACAAACACTACAACACTTTTGTATAGTTTTACTCTGGACTGTCATGATATAATATGGGGTGAAAGAATGTTACCTATGAATAAAGGGACTGGACAATGCTGTACTTTATCTGTCTAATCTGCACACAGAACGTGTCATAGATGGAAAACAGGATTAGATTCAGAGGAAGTAAGAATGAGAACTAAGGGAAGGTACAACATATTATGGTATCATATTATTTGTAGAAAATAGTAATGACTTGGGATAAACTATGACTATTATTATTTATGAAAGCTAAGGAAGAAAGCAAAAAATCAGGGTTACAGCTCAACATTAAAGAATATAACAATAATGAGCACAGGTTATTTTAAATAACAATAAATAACATTAAAACAGATAACAAAGAGCATTGAAATAGCTATAGACTTCCTATACTTTGGCTCAGACATTAACCAAAATGGAGAATGTACAAATCAGAAGAAGATCCATACTTAAGTATCCTTAAGTGTAAACACATTTCATAAAACCCACCAAATCAGAATAATCTAGACCAGGGGTCCCCAAACTAAGGCCCGGGGGCCGGATGCGGCCCTCCAAGGTCATTGACCTGGCCCCCGCCCTCATTTTTAGACTTAGGCTCACCCAAAGTCTGAAATGACTTGAAGGCACACAACAACAATCCTAATTAACTTGGGCAGAAGCAGGCCCTCACTTCCCAATGAAATCCTGATAGGTTTACAGTATGTTGGTTAAAATTGTTTTTATTTTTAAATATTATATTGTTCTTCCATTTACTAGTATTGTGCTATGGTAATAATATGATATATTGTGTATACATATAATATTGATAATAATATTATAATGTAATACAATACAATATTTATTTATTTATTACAGTATTTCTAACCCGCCCTTCTCACTCAATAGGGGACTCAGGGCGGCTAATAATAATAATACAATATAATAATATGGTATAATAATATTAATTATATATTAAATGTATAGTATAGTACCAGATAGTAATATATAATGCTAATATTGTGCTATGCTAATAACATAATATATTGTACTAGCTATGCCCGGCCACGCGTTGCTGTGGCGTTGGTGAGAAATTGTTGAGGTAGTGGTGGTATTGAATGTCTGTTGTATGGTTGTCTTTATGTTTAGTATGCATTTGGTTGTTTGTGTACTGTGAAAGTGGTGAGGGTAGAGGGGGTCTATGTCCCTGTGTAGTATTGTATAGTATTTATACGTTGTCCATGTGTTGGGAATGCTTGGATTGTGTCCTGCTGCATAGTAGAAAGGGTTGGGCTGGATGGCCCTTAGGGGTCTCTCCAAACTCTTGTGCCTGTCTCCTGGGCTGAGTGCGTTGCTAGGAGACCAAGTGGGCGGAGCTTAGCCCTCTAACTGGCAGCAATTGGATAAAAACAATTATTCCTCTCCCTCTAATTAGGACTTTATTTTTCTTTTCTTTTTGTTTTATCAACCTAGAGCTGTGGATGATGGGTTGTGTTGTCAAATTTTGAGGTTGGGGGGCCTGTAGTTTTGTTATTTTGTCCGCTGCCCTGATGCCATCACTCTTTTATATATATAGATGTACATACAACTTGTAAGCCACTCTGAGTCCCCTTCGGGGTGAGAGAGGGTGGGGTATAAATGTAGTAAATAAATAAATAAGTAAATAAATGTTGTTGGGGTTTTTTTGCATTACAAATAAGACATGTGCAGTGTGCGTTTTTTTTTCCAAATGATAATTTGGCCCTTCAGCAATCTGAGGGACCATGAACCGGCCCTCCACTTTAAAAGTTTGAGGACCCCTGATCTAGACCATAACACTGTTCATTTCTGTTTATGGTTGTGAAAGTCGGAGGGGAAAGAAAACTTAAATGGAGAAAATTAACTCATTTGAAATGGAGGGCTGGAAGAGAGTCCTAAGGATACCATGGGAGAGATTGCATTACCAGTAGATTGATTCAATCAACCTACGTTTGCAAGACCTGAGAGCACAGACATAGATGACCAGGACTTTTGGAAGTCTCTTGTGCACAAGGCTCCCATAAATCAAAGTTGATTTGACAGCAAATTGTTGTTAATTGCTGCTATGAATAAGAGACTTCAAAGTCATCAAGAGCCCTGCGCTGGTCCTATAAAGTCAGGACTGTGGCTTTCTTGATTGGGTCTCTCCACTGTAATTTGGTCTTTCTATTTTCTTATTGCTAAACATCATGTCTTGTTCAGGAGCCGTGGTGGTACAATGGGTTAAACCTTTGTGCCGGCTGGACTGCTAACCTGAAGGGTGGGTTGCTGACCTGAAGGTTGCTGGTTATAATCTGCAAAGCGGGGTGAGCTCCCTTCTGTCAGCTCTAGCTTGCGGGGACATGAGAGAAGCCTCCCAGCAGGATAGTAACACATCCAGGCATCCCATGGGCAACATTTCTGTAGATGGCCAATTCTCTCACACCAGAAGTGACTTGCAGTATGTTCTCAAGTCGCTTCTGACACAATAGAAAATGTCTTGTCCAGTGAGTCTCATGAAATGTCCAAAGAATAATTATTAATTGAGGTGATTAACTATAACATTTACACTGGCCTCCAACTGACAAAGAGTTCTCTCACCCTGGACTTTCCACAGACAGACATACATGTGTGTGTGTGTGTGTGTGTGTGTGTGTATGTATATGTGTGTGTATATGTGTGTGTGTGTGTGTGTGTGTGTGTATGTATATGTGTGTGTATATGTGTGTGTATGTATATGTGTGTGTGTGTGTGTGTGTGTGTATGTGTATGTGTATGTGTGTGTGTGTGCTTAGCCCGGAAAACATACAACAACCCCAATAATTATTTCAGTTTAATAGGAAAAGACAGCAAGACACTCTATGTGAACAAATGATTGAAATATAATAAAAGGCCATATAGGATAAGATAAATTTAAATTAAAAGAGAATAAAATTTGGGGAGGGGGAATATCAAAGTGATAAATTAAATATGAATTTACAAAAATTTGAACCCTAGTTGAAATGGATAAATTGCTGATATGAATATTACTTGTGATCATGTATTAATTTTAAATATATTTGGTTCATATTTAGCAGAAGCTGAAATGCAGTTAAGTAGAACAATAAGGATATGTAATAGTTGCTTTTACTAGAGGAGGGGGAGAGTCAATTGTGTTCTTAATATTATTTAATTTTCTATTTTTAGTCTTTATAGTTTTTTTTAAGTTGGAGAAGAGTGTCTTAGTCTTAGTTGGTAGGGATGGGGCAATAAAAGGATGGGAATATTATGGGATTGCTTTTGTATTGGATTATTTTATGTTTCTTATTATAGTATGTGCTGGTTGTTTTTACTTTTAATTTGTTGTTAAAAATTAATAAAAAACATTTCTTAAAATAAACAATCCCAGTTCAGTCATTTTGGCTTCTAGGGAGAGATCAGGCTTGGTTTGCTCTGGGACCCATTTATTATTATAATGAAGCCCAAGATATATGCAGAACTTTCCTCCGGCCTATTTCAAATGAGTTGCTTGCAAGTAGAACAAAGAAACAGCCAGCAATTGGATTCCTGCTGATGAGAACAGCTCCCAGCAGAACCGAATCGCAGTAGGCTTTGGTAGGATAAATCACCCATTTATTCCATTGTTATTCCGCCTCTCCAGGATGGGGCTCAAGGCAGGGAACAATACTTAAACAATGATAACCAAGCAATAGGCGCACCCAAGAACCACAGGACAAAAATGATAAGGAAAGAATTCACTTTCTTGTTTTTATGCATATCTTATCCCAGATGTCTTCATAGGAAGTCCCCCTTCCCACTCCTTGATTTTCAATCTTGGATTGTCTGCTAAGAGGTTTCTTGGTAAGAAATAGGTTTATAAAGTTTCAGTGGCTTTTTCTGGACAGCTACCTGCCTCAGGCATATTTGAAACCCATTGGGGTGATAAGGCCTGTTTCACTTTTCTTCAAGCACCTAGGTTTTGTTAAGATATTTCAATGTTTTTCTTTGACATCTGCGTGTTTACCAGCAAGATGTAATCCTCATGTTAGTTTGCTATGTTTGCATACTTTAATGCTGTTGGAACACAAAGAGCCCTTCCACACAAACATATAACCCAGAATATCAAGGCAGAAAATCCCACAATATCTGGTTTGAACACTGCCATATATCCCAGTTCAAATCAGAAAATGTGGGATTTTATTCAGCTGTGTGGAAGGGGTTTTAAGACAGTCAGACTTTGATATCCATGGGTTTTGAATCCACGAATTCAATCATCTACAGACTGGAAATATTTTTTGAAAAACTCCAAAAAGTGAACCTTGATTTTGCCATTTTATAAAGAGATGCCACTGTACATAATGGGACTTGAGCACCCATGGATTTTGGTATCCACGTGAGTCCTGGAACCAAACCCCAGTTGATATTGTGTGCCGGTGCCAGATTTACCATTGTGCTTAGGTGTACAATGGATTTTACTTATGTGGTACAATTCTAAATTTGAAGGCATTCTGTTTTGGAGTGATTCCAGACATAATGATAATTTATGGGAGTGTCCCTCAAAGCAGACATATTTTTGCACAGCACCAAACATTACTTTTCCTTGGCCTAAGGTAAAGGTAAAGGTTTCCCTTGACATTAAGTCAAGTCATGTCTGACTCTGGTGGTTGATGCTCATCTCCATTTCTAAGCCGAAGAGCCGGCGTTGGAGCTAACAGCGGCCTACGTGTATACTTTTGATTCCCATTATCTGAAGGTTTGTTGAGCTATTGCTCCTGGCATTTCTCTCCATGGGTCAGGGGTTGTTGGGAGTTACAATCCAAAAATATTTTAAGAGGATCATGTTTCCCATCTCTGTATTCTTTTCTCTTTGCTCTCAAGCCGCCTTGCCAATCTGTTTCACCAAATGGCCATGAAGTCAAGCAGCTACAGCAGAACCTTTCCAACTGTGTGTTGCGACACATTTGTGTGTTGACTGCAGAGTGTCAGTGTGTCACGCAAGTGGGACAAGAAACATCTGAAACTATGTGAAATTATACAAATGAAAGGTTTTCATGAGATATTTGGTGCCCCCATACATTTAGTTACTACAATTCCTGTATGCGTCCATCCGTACCTCTTATATGGAATTGGTATAACTTTATATGGGTTTGGTTTGCTGGTAAAATTAAATTACTGTGTTGTGAAATGATGCGTGTCTAAAATGTATGTCACCAACATGAAAGGTTTTGAAAGCTCTGACGTATAGAAAGACAAAGCACTTGTTCTTCAGTGAAATTTCTTGAGCATCATGGCAGGAGGGGGATGTTGGCATTTTCCCAGCAGAAAGTTACTTGGGGTGTGCCCTGCTAAAAGGAAGCTGAAGTAACTGGAAGGGTTAGGCATGATTCAGAAGGCCCAAAATCTAAACCAAATGGACTGCTTTGGTTCCAGACGGAAGAGCATGTTGGGATACGCAGGCCCCAGGAGTGAAAAGGGGACACTTTCCCTGAACTTTTTCCTACAGAGATAAACTTGTGCTTCTCTCCACTTGCAAACCTGAGTTGAGCATCATACAGCATTCCAGATAATGCAACTCCAGCTTTCCTCACCATTAACTATGTTTTTTAGGACTGCAGGGACTTGTAACTCATGCAACCACAACATTCAGAGAGTTGTGGTTGCATCAATTTCAGCTTCCACAGGAATAAGGCCATGATGGTTGGCAGATTGTGTTCCACAGTCCAAACATCTAACTTGCTTATGGCCTGACATACACAGAGTAATCCCTGAGCTGTAATAGAAATATGCTGCTACATAGGAATGGTTATATGGTACTACAAGGCAAAAAAAGGATAGTGATAAACTGGAATGTGGCCAGGGGAGGGTGACCAAGATGGCAAAAGGTCTGGGAAGCAAACTTTATGAAGATAGCTTAGGGAGGTGGGTATGTTTAGCTTGGAGACGATGGACAAGTGATGTAGTTGTTATCTTTAAATATCTGTGATTATGCTATGGAGACATAATGAAATCGGACTTCATTCAGTCCAGTCCTCTTCTGCCATGCAGGAGGATACAATCCAAACACCTCTGACAGATGGCCATCCAAGTTCTGTTTAAAAACCTCCACAGAAGGCTTTTTCTTAATGTTAAAGTGAAATCTCTTCATAAGATTCTTGGAATCTGTATCTTAAGTCTCTGGAGTAACAGAAAACAAGCTAGCTTGCTCCTCAATGTGACATCCTTTCACATATCTAAAAACAACAATAATGTCTTCTCTTCATCTTCTTTTCTCCATGCTAAACATAATCAGTCCCTTAAGCCACAAGGCTTTGTTTCCAGACTTTTGACCACTTTGGTCACTCTCTGGACACATTACAGCTTGTCAATATCTTTCTTGAACTGTGTTATCCAGAAATGAATATAGTATTATCCCAGGTGAAGCTTGACCAAAACAGAACAGGGTGTTACTATCTAGAAACTACTGATGAGGCTCGGAATCGCATTCGCTTTTTTTTAACTGAGACATCATACTGTTGAGAAGACAGTGGAAACTTGCTTTCTGCTGTTCCTAGGACACAAAGCAATGGATTCAAATTGCAAGGGGAAAAAAGATCACATCGAACATTGCAAAGAGCTTCCTGATGGTAAGACCTTTTGAATATTGGCATTTGCTAACAGAGAGGTTGGCGAAGTCTCTCTCTCTTGAGGTCTATAAACATAGGCTGGAAGGGCATCTTTTGGGAGTGCTTTAGCTATGAATTCCTGCATAGAATTGAACTAGAAGGCCTTTGAGTCCCTGTCATACTATAAGATTCTAAAGAAGTCTCTGTATAGTACATGCTAAGAAGCATTCCCAGATTGCAGACTACCACAGACTACCACTGTAGTCAGAACTGAATTTGCTGCCCGGGATTGTGGTGAAATCTCCTTTTATTGAGGTTTTTAAGCAGAGGCTTAAAAAGTGTTGGGTTGCTGACCTGAAGGCTGCCAGGTTCGAATCCCACCCGGGGAGAGTGCGGATGAGCTCCCTCTATCAGCTCCAGCTCCATGCTGGGACACGAGAGAAGCCTCCCACAAGGATGGTAAAAACATCAAAACATCTGGGCATCCCCTGGGCAACGTCCTTGCAGATGACCAATTCTCTCACTCCAGAAGCAACTCTGGTTGCTCCTGACACGGAAAAAAAAAGCAAAAAAAAAAGCAGAGGCTAGATGGCCATCTGTTGGGAGTGCTTTGATTAAATATTCCTGCTTTGCAGAAGGGGGCTGGATTGGATTGCCCTTGGGATCTCTTCCAACCTTCTGATTCTATGACTGTACTGAAACAAATGGTTGGGTGGTGACCCTATAACCAAAAGTGCTGAAATGATTATTTTCAGTGTGTGTTTTTCTGTTTAAAGCCTCACAAACTTCAGTGGAGCTTTAAACAGAGTTCACAGCACTTTCTTTAGGTGCAAAAGGTTTAGGTTTGCTTCTCCATAATAAATCCAACTAAAAAGGAAAATCAGGCACCAGGGAAAGGGTAACCCCTCATCTTTCTTCAGTTAGACCCTAAAGCAGGCATAGGCAAACTTTGGCTCTCCAGGTGTTTTGCACTCCAACTCCCACCATTCCTAACAGCCTACCAGCTGTGATTAGGGTGATTAACTGGAACATTTAAGCTAGCCTCTAGCTGACAGGAGTTCTTCCCTCACCCTGGACTTCCCACAGATATATATATAAACATTCCTTGCTTAGTTTCTCCATACCTCACAACCTCTGAGGATGCCTGCCGTAGATGTGGGCAAAACGTCAGGAGTGAATACTTCTGGAACATGGCCACACAGCCCAAAAGACATACAACAACCCTGTGATCCCAGCCATGAAAGCCTTCGACAACACAGCCTACCAGCTGTTAGGTATTGTGGTAGTTGTAGTCCAAAACACCTGGAGGGCTCAAGTTTGCCCATGCCTGCCCCAAAGTGTCAATGCCAAATCAAATTTTAGGGTTGGAAGAATCAGTAGTAGTCCAACCCAGCAAAAGGCAACTAACTGCTAAGGCAGAAAGTGTCCGCTATTGACACTCCTCAATGTAAGCATTTGGAGGAACACCACAAAAAACTCCCAGAAGTGAAGAGGGTTTGGGGCCCCAGGGAGCAATCACCAGGCAAATCAAACACGGAATCTTCAGAAGTGGTTTATATAAAGGAAATTGATTGCAAATTGCCAAAGGGAGAGAAATGCTGGCACGGGAGGCCTGGCATAGGTTGGGAAAGGAGCTCACCTGCTTGTTGCATCAACGCAGAGCCAGAGGCACTACAAGGGCGCTCCCGGCACGTCTGGGGAGGCCTCCAAACCGCAATTGGGACAAGCCTGCTGAGAGCGGAGCAGGGCAAAAATGTGCCAGCACAAAGGCAGGGAGCCCCAAGGTGCATTGGGTATCTTTGTGGTTTGCTTCTTACTGAACTCTTGCTCCGAGACCGTTCGTAAAGGGGAGATACCAAGGTGTTTAGATGGAGGAACAGCCTTGTTGAATGAATCTTGCCCACACCAAATCTGCAACTGTAAGCCAGCAAATTTTAGCCTCCTTGAACTCCAGCTTTGGGAAACATATGGAATATAAAACCACAGAGTCTGATTTGTCTGGAATATCAGTCTCAAAGGGATTTGTAGCACCTCAGAGGCTGAGAGAACCAAGTTGGTAGCAAAAGCTTTTGTAGAGTAAGGGTGCATCTACACTGTAGAATGAATGCAATTTGACACCACTTTAACACCCACAGCTCCATGCTATGAAATCATGACAATTGTAAGTTATACAAGGTATTTTCATTCTCTGCCGTACCAAACTACAATTCCCATGCTTCCATAGTATTGAGACAGGGCAGTTAAAGTGGTGTCGGACTGCATTAATTCTAGTGTTGATGCACTCTAAGTCAGCTGGAAGGTGGTCATTGCTGGAGAAGAGTTGGGCAATGTTGGATGCTAAAGGAGATCTGCAGAAAACAAGCGTCTTTTAAAAGTAAATGCCCCATAGAACCCTTTGTAAATTTTGGGTAAGGGTCATCATTTGCATCTTTCTGGATCCTATTCAATCCCAACAATGTAAATATGGTTTATATCCTAAGGCCTGTATATCATTCTGATATTGTACTGACAAAGTGGGTTTGCATCCAGAAAGGTAAAAGTTACCCCTGACGTTAAGTCCAGTTGTGTCTGACTCTGGGGGTTGGTGCTCATTTCCATTTCTAAGCCGAAGAGCCGCCGTTGTCCGTAGACACCTCCAATGTCATGTGGATGGCATGACTGCATGGAGCGCTTGGCAGGAGCTGGGGCTAACAGCAGGTGCTCACTCCGCTCCCTGGATTCGAACTTGCAACCTTTTGGTCCACAAGTTCAGCAGCTCAGCGCTTTAACACACTGCGCCACGGGGGGCCCCAAGCACACGTTAAAATAAATACAAAATAGCTCATTCTAAAAGGGCAGCTGCATTCCTTTCTTCCTTTCTTCTTTTTATGTTCTGTACGATTCTAAATGGCTACTTCTTTGTCACTATTCTCAATTTAGTCATTTTGGCTCCTATGGAGGGTATTGATCTGCTGTTGGAGCAATTTATTTGCATTTTTATTTTAAGTAACTATTCATGCACCTAGAGCAGGCATGGGCAAACTCTGGCCCTACAGGTGTTTTGGACTTCAACTCCCATAATTCCTAACATGGTCTTTAATTCTAAACATTTTTTTCATTTGTTACGTATTTTCAGGTTGAATCCAATGTATGGTAACCCTATTTCAGGGTTTTCTGCATGCAATTTCTTCAGAGGAGGCTTGCCATTGTGCCACTCTTAGCTGAGAGAGTGGGACTTGTCCTAGGTTACCTATTGGGTTTTCATGGCTGAGGCAGGATTCGAACCTGGTTTCCTGCAGTCGTCCATTGCTCAAACCCCTAAACCACTCAGCTTATGTACATTTCAGATGTCCAATTTTGGGGCTCCTGTAAAAATAAGTCCCAAAGCAGAGGCAGTGAGCCTAGCACCTGTTACCTTTGATTTTACAATAGTTTCTTTCTGCAAGAATCCTCCACAAAATCATAGCCCTTTCTCCCTTTAAATATGACATTAATTCAAGAATCTATTTAAATACACTTGGAGCTGAGAAAGCGCTACTGCCAAGCCTTTCCATCTTCAACTTTCCCTTCTGGGAAAACATCTTAAGAAAACAAACTGGGGAGGCGGGCTGCCTCTAGGCCGCCTGAAAATCAAAATACACAGGCAGGAGTTTTCAAATGGCCCAAGCGTTATCAGGATTTTTCACGAGAGGAAAAGAAAACAAACCTCCAAAACAAAAAAACCCTCCTCTCCTGCCCACATTTCCTAAAAAAGAACAGACCCACTTTCAGGCTCCCAAGTCGTGGGTTGGGGGAAAGGTCTCCTGCCCTACAGACGTTAAGCCCCATATTTGAAGTCTGTCGGGAGATGGTCAGTTTACGTCTCCCAAAGCTAGGACAGGAAAGGGATGCACTCTCGGCGGCCCATGTGCTCCGCAGAGATAAGCACAAAGACTTCTGTCCTGGGAGCCTTATCGGGCTGTTCCTTTTTTTTCCCCCGGCGACACTCCAGCACTGAAGCACCACACCAAGGCCTGGCAAGGGCCGCCTTTGCTCCTTCAAACGAGGCAACGGAGGCGCTGGTGGGGTGAGAGAACATACCATTAAGAAGTAAATAACGTTGTTTGTTTTCTTTTTTAAAAGGGAAGGGTCCACGTTGCCCTTTCTCAGCACACCCTGGACACAGAGAGGAGATGCCTCCTGCAATGACCTCCGCTTATCCCACCGCTATGGCACAGTCCTTGAAGTGCCACGACTCCCAACATCACAGTCACAATCCCAGAGACATGTGTGTGTGTGTGTCGCAAGAAGAATTAATTTGACAGAAGTTGTAGATAACTGCTCTCCCTCTGTATTTATGCATTTGACTTTTGTGGATTGGATTTTTCACAGAATAGATTAAGTAAAGGTAAAGGTTTTCCCTTGACATTAGCCTAATAATCATATCTGACTCTGGTGCTCATCTCCATTTCTAAGTCGAAAAGCCGGCGTTGTCCATAGATGCCTCCAAGGTCATGTGGCAAACATGACTGTATTGAGTGCTGTTACCTTCCCACCGGAGTGGTATCTATTGATCTACTCACATTTGTATGCTTTCAAACTGCTAGGTTGGCAGAAGTTGGGGCTAACAGCTGGAGCTCACCCCGCTTCCCAGATTCGAACTGCTGACCTTTCAGTCAGCATGTTCAACAGCTCAGCGGTTTAACCCGCTGTGTCACCGGGGGCTCACAGTATAGATTAGTCTCACTCTATTCTGCTTTGGTCAGATCCTACGTGGAATACTGTGTCCAGATCTGGGCACCACAATTCAAGACAGATACAGACAAGCTGGAACATGTCAGTATGAGTCTAGGCTACATCCAAAGAAGTCTAGTGTCCAGACTGAGGGAAGCCATAGTCCCATTGTCTTCTGCTTTGGTCAGATCTCACCTGGAATAACCCTGTATCCAATTCTGGGGCAAAGCTATTCAAGAAGGACATTGACAAGCTGGAACATGTTGAGAGAAGGGCAACCAAAATGATCCGGGGTCTGGAAGCCAAGCCCCATGAGAGACTGAGGGAGCTGGATCTGCTTATTTTGGAGATAGTATAGTATTTAAACAGGACGATCATGTCTCTTTTTAATCTTCCCTTCTCTAAACTAAACATACCCTGCTCCCTAAGACGTTCCTCATAGGCTTTCAAACCTTTGGTCGTTTTGGTTGCCCTTCTCTGGACACCTTGTCCATCTCTTTCCTTAATTGCTTTACCCAGAACTGGACCCATAAGTATTCCAAGTGAGGCCTGACCAAAGCAGAACAGAGTGGGACTATTACTTCCCTTGAACTAGAGACACTAGTTGATGCAAACAAGAATTGCACTGGCTGTTTTAGCTGCCGCATCACACTGTTGAATCAGGTTCAGCTTGTGGTCTACCAAGACTCCTAGATCCCTTTCACATGGACTGTTTTCAAACCAGGCATCACCCACCTCAAATATGTGCATGCTATTTTGATTGCCAAAGTGTACATTTTTCCATGTTGAGATTCATTTGGATAGTTTGGCCCAGTTCTCTCATCTGTGAATCTCATTTTGGATTCTGAACTTGTCCCCTGGGGCATTAGATCTCCCTCCCAAATCGGTATCATCTGCAAATCAGATGAGTTTGCCTTCTGTTCCATCATCCAAGTCATTGAGTTGGGAAAAAGCTGAAGATGATGACAATAAAGTCAGCCTTCCACATTTGGAGTGTAAGCTACAATTAAACCATAGTTAAAATGTATTGTCGAAGGCTTTCATGGCCGGAATCACTGGGTTGCTGTGAGTCTTTCGGCTTCTATGGCCATGTTCCAGAAGTTTTCTCTCCTGATGTTTCTCCCAAATCTGTGGCAAGCATACCTCACAACCTCTGAGGATGCCTGCCACAGATGTGGGGGAAACGCCAGGAGAGAAAATTTCTGCAACATGGCCATACAGGCCGAAAGATTCACAGCAACCTACAGTTAAAATAATGCAATTTTTAAACTCAATATAATAATCCTCTAGGAATCTCTTAAGTCTTCTATTGCAATTGTATGATCAATATCCACCAGATGTTGATCACAGAGTTGTACTTGAGGACCTAGAGATTCTCAGAGAGAGTCATATCCATCAGCCTGGGTTTGTAATGGTTTATTCTGGCTACAACAACACGAAAGTACCGAACGCCTCACAACAGCATAGGGGAAAAAGTACAATTACTTGGTCTTACAGCAGTGTCTCTAAAGAAATGTGTAAAGGAAAAAAGGAAAAAAGAGAAAAATGTCAGTCTAAAATTAACACAGAGAGGCACACCCAGCAATTCTTATTGGATATTTTTAGATATGAATGGCTTGCTGCCTCCAGCGGCTCTAAGGTGGGTGATCCCCACAAAGAATTATATTTGTTTTACATTTCTGAACTCCTTCCCATTCTTTCAGATTAATGGTACATTTTCCTGCCCTCTTTTTCAAAAACAGTCATCCCTCCACATTTGCTGGGCTTAGGAGCACAGGTACCCCATGAAAGTGAAAAACCACAAATAAAGAAATTCCTTTTTTTATCTCCCAATAGAACAAATTTCTAGGAATTTCTAGGTCTTACAGCATGACTCTGTGGAAGGCTTCTGTTGGAAGCTAATCACAAAAAGCAATGGAGAACCTAGAGAGCCCCAGAGATAACAAATCTGCGAATAATCAAATCATCAGAAGTCAAAACCACAAATGTGGAGGGATATCTGTATACCAGGTTTTTGACACTAATTCAACTTCTTGACATCTTCAATATCAAGTTTGTACAGTCTGGGAAAGATTGTGAACTAAGTTCTGGGTGAGTATCCCTTATCTAGAATCCCCAAAATCCAAAATTCTCCATATGGATGGCTGGGACATAAACACCTTGGCTTTCTGGTGCTTCAATATACACAGCTTTTGCATAAAAATATTGGATGAAATGTGCATTTAGGAAATGTGCAAAACATAGATGAAACTCATTTTTGGACAAACAGTCACATAAGCCTGTCAACAGAGATCTAGTAGCTGCATTGGATTCACATCAACCCTCCCCCCAACACACAAATGACATATACAAATATGTGCAATTCACAACCTGCTTGCCCAGAAGTTTTGTCTCTGAGCAAAATGGGGGCTACTCCTTGGTGAGTATGTGGCTGCATAAACACTGTAGAATGAAGGCAGTTTGATCTCACTTTAACGACCATGGCTTAATGCTATGGAATCATGGGAGTTGTAGTTGTACAAGGCCTTTAGACTTCTTTGCTGAAGAGTGTTGGCCGCTCACCAAACTACATATCCATGGTTCTACAGCAATGAGCCATGGTAATGAAAGTGGGGTCAATCTGCATTAATTCTATAGTGTATTCTCCTGCATGGCAGGGGATTGGACTAGATGGCCCATGTTGTGGTATTCCCTGAAAGTTCTGGAACTAAATCCCAGCGGCTACTAATGGTCCACTGTACCACCCTTCCAATAAAACAATCAGAGGGAAAGAAGGCAAAGCACATGCCTTCAGTTTTCTGCACTGAACCCGGCATGTTTACTTCTAGATACAGAGAGACCAGGACAGGAAAAGTGTGGAACATCAGCCAATTTTTGAAGGCATTCTCCATAAAGAAGAGAAGCCGGAGTGAGGAATGCATTTGTCCCTGGAGAACTGTAAAATAAACACAGCAGGAAAAGCTAGCTCTGGTAGTGATAGGTGTGTGTTCAACTGCTGCCAAATTGAGATACTTGGAGGGAAAGAGATTTCTGATACCTTCACAATGGAGCCAAAACCCATTTCTTGAGAATTTCAAGACTAGCAACTAATAATATTAGTCTTTTACCATTGGTTGTGGTTTGGCTAATTTCCTTATCCAATTATCTATGGATGTCAAAATGGCTTACATCCCTGAGCATGGAGAAACCCTCTGAAACTTTTATGACAGTCTGAGCATTCCTTATCCAGAAATCTGAAATACAATAAAATTCAAAACTATCCATACAAGTGGCTGACACCTTGGCTTTCTGACAGTTCAGGGCATGGAAACGTTGTTCCATGCACAAAATTATTACAAATATTGTGCATAAGATGACTTTCAGAATGTGAGTATGAAACATCCATGAATTTTGTGTTTAGATTTGGGTCCATCCTCCAAGGTAGCTCATTAAGTTCATGAAAATATTTACAAGATTCCTTGCTTTAAAATTGCTATGAAATTCTTCTTCTTCTTCTTCTTCTTCTTCTTCTTCTTCTTCTTCTTCTTCATCATCATCATCATCATCATCATCATCATCATCATCATCATCTGTATGCTACTTTTCTCCCAGGTTGGGAAACAAAGTGGCCAACAACTTAAAGCACAACACAATTGATGGCATCCCCATTAATTGATATGTCAGTTGTAGGCACAGGCACAGAGATTAATTGTTTCTAAATTCTAAAATATAAAAAGCTTCTTATGGCCATCCACTGGCCCTGGGCAATTCAACTGCTCCTTGCATGATCGGTTGATATTACTGCATGCATGCCCATAAGCATATATACATACACACAAAGACATACACTCCTCATTAGCGCTCAAGCCATTCTTCATCCTTTACAGAAACAGAAAGCCCAGCTCTTCCCAGCTCATCTCCATTTCTACTCTCTCTGGTCAAAATGTACACTACAAATTGCTTGGGACAGGGGATATTTTGCCCTTCCTTCCAGCAACCCATAATTCCATCTCTGCAACCATCCACCTAAACGATCCAATTTGGGGGTGTAGAATTATTGCAGTTCAATGCCTTTAATTGCCATGCCTCAATGCTATGGAATCCTAAATCCTGGTTTTACAAGCTCTTTAGTCTTCTCAACCAGAGACTTATGGTCCTGTAACAGACTACAAATCCCATAATTCTATAGCACTGAGCGATGGCAGTAATGGTGGTTCAAACTGCATTAATTCTACCGCATAGATGCAGCCTAGGTCCTCCTTCCCTTTCCCAACCACCAGCTCTTAATACTTCCTTACTGGGCAAACAAACCCACAGTTGCAAACATCAAAGCCTTCCCCATTATCTAGCCCCAGTGAACTATGACAATATAAATCCCAGGCTGACAAGCTAGTTAACTTTAACTTTTATTTTTTTAAATGCCAAGCTAAGTGCCACTGCTCTCCCTTCGCCTCCCCTTCCCTGGCCTGAGACCTGGAGAGAAAGTGGGCCCGCATTGCTCCTGACGGAACAGAAACCCCATTTATCTGGGGCTGGCATCCTCCTTTGTGCCAAAGGGAAAGGAGGGAAAAAGGCGAGGCTGACAAAAATAACTGGCAGTGAAAAAACGTTGACGGATGTCCATTCCTCCTCCCCTCAAATGATGAATGGAAGCCATGCCTTTCCAGCTAGTTAGTCAAGAGACGGAGTGTGGTTCCCCTCCTCGGAGAATGACCAGGAAATGATTCTGTGCAGGAAGGGGGTAAAGGTAAGTTTGCTGGGCTCTATGAATTATGGAGCAGCGCTACCCGGATCTCCTGACGCACTCGGAAGGTGACAATTCTCCCGGAGTTGCTCAACTCCTTGTTTGTACTGAACCACACACTTGGGAACAGGATACAGGCAGGGAACCAAGAGATCTGTGCGGTACTATGACTGAGAAGGTGAGCTATGACCAGAGAGGTCCACAGTTCAAATGTTGATTGTGTGTTCTTGCATGGCAGAATGGGGTTGGGCTGGTGGCCCTTGTCGTCTCTTCCAACTGTGATTTTATTCTGTGAACTCTCCTACTACCAAGAAACAAAACAAGGCAGAAAAATCTAAGAAAACTGCTGTAGTGTACATCAGCTCCTAGGAAAAAATTATCCTCCATGAACCAGTCATGAATGATGCTATGACCTTCTGCACAGGTCCTCTCTCCATGTTCCTCTGATTTTAAGTGTTAGGTGGGTGATAAGGAAAGGGATACTGGAGTCTTAGTAGACCATAGGCTGAACATGACTCAACAATATAGATGCGGCAGCTAAAAAAAGCTAATTCCAGGCTGTATTAATGGGAGCAGTGTCTGGATTGAGGGAAATCCTAATCCCATTTTATTCTGCATTGGTCAGACCTTACCTGGGATAACACTGTGTTCCTTTCTGGGAACCAAGAAAGACATGGACAAGTTGGAAGGTGTCTAGAGAAGGACAACCAAAATGGTCAAAGGTCTGGAAGCCAAGCCCTATGAGAAGTGGCTTAGGGAGCTGGAGATGTTTAGCTTGGAGAAAAGAATCATAGTTGGAAGAGATCACATGGGCCATCCAGTCCAACCCCCTGTTTGTAGGAACACACAATCAAAGCACTCTTGACAGATGGCTGAGGGAAAATGAGAGCCATGTTTAAATATCTAAAAGGTTGTCACATTGAGGAGAAGACAAGGTTGTTTTCAGCTGATTTGGAGACTGAGACATGGAGCAATGGATTCAAACTGCAGGAAAAGAGATTCTACTAAAACATTAGAGAGAACTTCCAGATTGTCAGAGCCATCAGGAATATGCTGTTTTATAACCAGTGGAGTCTCTTTCTCTGGAGGTTTTGAAGCAGCCACGGGATGACCATCTTCTCAGGGGTCTTCCCACTTGGCAGAAGGAGACAGAACTGGTTGGCTCTTATGGTCTCTTCTAAAAGACAATCACCAATTTTCAGGGGAGAGGTGGCATTGCCACCCAGGCCTCTCCAATCTCTGCACTATGCACCCACGCAACAATGGTCATCTATGTTTGTCACTACATTTATAAATTCCATTTTTGGAAGTTGCCACCTGATCAAATGCCAAGGTCCTCAGGAGCTGAGATGATCTTTGAAAACCCTGCCACTCAGAACAAGCCACAGGGTTTAAAGCAAGAGATGCCAATTTCATTAAAAAAAGAGAGAGAGATAAGAACCCAGGCGCCCCAAGAGAAAATCCTTGCTACCATGCAACATTCCTTTGAGTATTGTTTGGTATGAAAATACACTCTTGCTTTCTCCAGAAAGGTGTGTGTGGGGGGGGTGGGCAGGAATTACTCTGCCTCTTGCAAGGGTGACGAGGGGAGTCTGAGCTGTATTGAGAAGATGTCAGGGAGGCAGCAGCTCCAGTGATGCATTAAGTACAAACTGTCAAAACTGAAGGGGCTACTTCATTTCACAAGCAGCAGCCAAATTGCACTGACAAACTCTACTCCTCCACTAACTCTTTGACCCTGGCTTCCTGAGACTGAAAAAGCTGATTTCTAACTTCTTTCTTCTCCCTCTCTTCACTTACTGAGAGACTCAATCTGTTGCAATGCAAATGGAATCTCCTTCCACCCTGTGGTTAGTTTTGAAGATTGATTTCCAATCTTCCTTTCAACTTGAATTTTCAAGAGAGGGTCTTCCATAAGATTGCTAGCTGGCTAAGCAAGGAAAGGCATATGCAAGGAAAGGCATGGAAGAAACTCAAAAAGGTAGTATTATTAGCAAAATAGTCATAGGCATCACTGAAACCTGGTGGGATGACTCCCATCACTGGAATTTAACCATTGAGGGCTATAACCTCTTTCACAGAAATAGAACAAAGGGGAGAGGAGGGGGAGTAGCTTTATATGTCAAAAACAGTTACGTTGCAGAAGAAATGCAAGACTGTAATCCGGGAAACCAGCTTGAAAGCATCTGGATAAGAATCAAGGGAACCGGGACTCAAAAAGATCTTGTTGTGGGTGTCTACTACAGACCTCCGAGTCAGGATGAAGGACTTGATGAAGCCTTCTGTCAACAGCTGACCAAACAGGCACAAAGAAGAGATATAGTAGTCATGGGCGATTTCAATTATCCCGATATCTGCTGGAAAACAAACTCAGCCAAGAGTACAAAGTCCAACAAATTCCTCACTTGCCTTGCAGATAATTTTATGGTCCAGAAGGTAGAAGAGGCAACAAGGGGATCAGCAACTCTTGATCTAATCTTAACAAATGTGGAAGACCTGATCAATACAGTTGAAGTGGTTGGATCCTTAGGGGCAAGTGACCATGTGCTCCTGCAGTTTGCAATACAAAGGAATGCTGAAACTAAGACAAGTCAAACACGCATTCTGGACTTTAAGAGAGCTGACTTCCAAAAAATGAAGGAATTACTGAGCGGCATTCCATGGACGCCGATATTAAAAAACAAGGGAGTTAAGGATGGATGGGAGTTTTTCAAAAGTGAAATACTCAAGGCGCAAATGCAAACAGTGCCAACAAAGAAGAAAAATAAGACAAGTGCAAAGAAGCCAGAATGGATGTCCAAAGAACTTCTAACTGAGCTAAAGCTCAAAAGTGACATGCACAAGAAGTGGAAAAGGGGAGAAATCACCAAAGAAGAATTCAAACGTATAGCCAACTCCTGTAGGGAAAAGGTTCGCAAGGCTAAAGCGCAAAATGAGCTCAGGCTTGCCAGGGACATAAAAAACAACAAAAAAGGTTTTTTTGCTTATGTTGGTAGAAAAAGGAAGAAAAAGGAGGCGATAGGGCCACTGCAAGGAGTAGATGGGGTGATGGTGACAGGGGATAGGGAAAAGGCAGAACTGCTTAATGCCTTCTTTGCCTCGGTCTTCTCACAAAAAGAAAGCCATCTTCAACCTCAGCAACATGGAATGGACGAAGGATTGGGGGAAATCCAACCCCAAATAGGGAAACAAGTTGTCCAGGAACACCTGGCCACTCTAAACGAATTCAAGTCCCCAGGGCCAGATCAGCTACATCCAAGAGTATTGAAGGAACTAGCGGAAGTTATTTCAGAACCACTGGCAATCATCTTCGAGAGTTCTTGGAGAACAGGAGAAGTCCCAGCAGATTGGAGGAGGGCGAATGTGGTCCCTATCTTCAAGAAGGGAAAAAAGAACGACCCAAACAATTACCGTCCGGTCAGCCTCACATCAATACCAGGCAAGATTCTGGAAAAGATCATTAAGGAAGTGGTCTGCAAACACTTAGAAACAAATGCGGTCATTGCTAATAGTCAACACGGATTTACCAAAAACAAGTCATGCCAGACTAATCTGATCTCTTTTTTCGATAGAGTTACGAGTTGGGTCGATACAGGGAATGCCGTGGATGTAGCATATCTAGATTTCAGTAAGGCCTTCGACAAAGTCCCCCACGACCTTCTGGCAAACAAACTAGTAAAATGTGGGCTAGACAAAACTACGGTTAGGTGGATCTGTAATTGGCTAAGCGAACGAACCCAAAGGGTGCTCACCAATGCGTCGTCTTCATCATGGAAAGAAGTGACAAGTGGAGTGCCGCAGGGCTCCGTCCTGGGCCCGGTTCTGTTCAACATCTTTATTAACGACTTAGACGAAGGGTTAGAAGGCACGATCATCAAGTTTGCAGATGACACCAAACTCGGAGGGATAGCTAACACTCCAGAAGACAGGAGCAGAATTCAAAACGATCTTGACAGACTAGAGAGATGGGCCGAAACTAACAAAATGAAGTTCAACAGGGACAAATGCAAGATACTTCACTTCGGCAGAAAAAATGGAAATCAAAGATACAGAATGGGGGACGCCTGGCTTGACAGCAGTGTGTGCGAAAAAGATCTTGGAGTCCTCGTGGACAACAAGTTAAACATGAGCCTACAATGTGATGCGGCAGCTAAAAAAGCCAATGGGATTTTGGCCTGCATCAATAGGGGAATAACGTCTAGATCCAGGGAAGTCATGCTCCCCCTCTATTCTGCCTTGGTCAGACCACACCTGGAATACTGTGTCCAGTTTTGGGCACCGCAGATGAAGGGAGATGCTGACAAGCTGGAAAGCGTCCAGAGGAGGGCAACTAAAATGATTAAGGGTCTGGAGAACAAGCCCTATGAGGAGAGGCTTAAAGAGCTGGGCATGTTTAGCCTGCAGAAGAGAAGGCTGAGAGGAGACATGATAGCCATGTACAAATATGTGAGGGGAAGTCATAGGGAGGAGGGAGCAAGCTTATTTTCTGCTGCCCTGCAGACTAGGACACGGAACAATGGCTTCAAACTACAGGAAAGGAGATTCCACCTGAACATCAGGAAGAACTTCCTCACTGTGAGGGCTGTTCGGCAGTGGAACTCTCTCCCCCGGGCCGTGGTGGAGGCTCCTTCTTTGGAGGCTTTTAAGCAGAGGCTGGATGGCCATCTGTCGGGGGTGCTTTGAATGCGATTTCCTGCTTCTTAGCGGGGGGTTGGACTAGATGGCCCTTGAGGTCTCTTCCAACTCTACTATTCTATGATTCTATGATTCTATGATTCTATGAAAAGGAAGAAAAAAGCCCAAGATGTTTCAGCCTGTGTGT
The DNA here is from genome assembly GCF_035594765.1 of Anolis carolinensis. Lineage (NCBI taxonomy): Eukaryota > Metazoa > Chordata > Lepidosauria > Squamata > Anolidae > Anolis > Anolis carolinensis. Next base: position 6,151,015 of record NC_085841.1, read on the forward strand.
ACAGTCAGTCTCCACACTTGCTGTGGTTAAGGATGCAGGACCTTCACAAAAATGGGGAAACCACAAATTTAGAAAACACTTTAAACCCAAGTGGACAACTCTCTTGGAAATCTTGGAATTCCAAGTCTTCCAGTGCAATTCTGCAGTTGACTTCTGGTAGAAGTCAACCATATAGTCTCACTGGAGGGTCTAGAGAGACAACATTAATCAAATCCATGGATAATCAAAACTGCAAGAATTAATCCTGCAAATATGGAAAGACAATTGTACTCTAAATGAGGTTATTTGGATTTGAACTCTGGAAAGTTCACTTGCTCAGAAAATGTGTTGAGATGTCTTTTAAAGCATGTGTACAACTATTATCCTTTCCAACCTTTAAGATTCTACGGCCTAGAAATTTCTGATGCCCTGAGTCTAAAAACCCACTGGTCTGATTAACATGCCCAGGACAAAGTGTATCCAACTTTCTTAAAACTAATAATCACCTTTTGAAAATCTTGAAACGTTTTTTTTTATTTCTTCTAAGGAAGAGTTGAGGGCTTGTTCAGTCACATAGCAAACCTATTATACACCGCTTTGAACCCCGCCCATGGGAGAAAAGTGGGATAAAAATGAATTATTATTAATAATAATAATAATAATAATAATAATAATAATAATAATTGTGCGTTTTTCTGGCCAAAAGATTTGGAAACAATAAACATTGACAAAATTACGATCTGCCAACTGCAAAAGGCTACCCTGCTGGGATCTGCGCGCATAATCCGAAAATACATCACAGTCCTAGACACTTGGGAAGTGTTCGACTTGTGAATTTGTGATATGAAATCCAGCATATCTATCTTGTTTGCTGTGTCATGATGATGATGATGATGATGATGATGATGATAATAATAATAATAATAATAATAATAATAATAATAATAATAATAATAATGTTGTACCATGTAAAGCAATGCCAAGACCTATGACAGGGGATTTGGAATCCAACCAAGTAACATTCGATTTTGGCTGTCAAATATGTTTTCCGGACGATTGCAAGGGGAACACAAAAGCCCTAGTGCCTGGTTTTGGTGATGTATTGCCTCTAGACACGGAGCCTCAATTTTGAAGTACAAATTCCCTCATTTATTTGGCAACTTTCTGATCACACAGAAGTGTAAGAGTGCACTTATCACATGCTCAAAGATGGCTGATGTCTTCCTCAACCGAGCCATGTTAACTGAGTCATAGTAAGATGTCACAAGTCAAAAAACCCTTAAAAAAATCAAATCACCGAAGCCTTTGCTGCCCTTGCATGACACTCGACTGCTGTCCGAGTCAGGTGCTACACTTTCATAGAAACCTTTGGAGCTCAAATTGAACCCTGGAGTAGTTTCCGCTTTCCCCAACTTGGCAAAGCCATGCTGGCAGGGGATGATGGAGACTGTCATCCACCACGGTTGGGACCATGAAGTTTGAGAAGGCTGGCCAAGAGAGAAAACAACTGCCTTCATCTCAGAGGCATCCTACTCTTTTCAGGATTTCTTATGTGATCGTCCATATGGCAAAAAGCCACGGCAGCAAAACTGGAAAGAAAGGGGGGAAATTGTGGGCAATGAAGAGAAGACAAGAGAGTGAGTTAAGGGCCAAAGCTAGAGAGAAGAGGATGGCTCGGAAGAACAAGTGCACCAGCTTTCAGGCCCGGCACCGTTAAAAAATGACTTCAGTTTTCTTGATATATGAATGTGCAGGGGCGCCATTTATCACCCCGGCTGTTTACCTGCGCAGCCGAGTCCCTCAAGCCAAAGAGTCATGTCATTCCCCTTTTGACTGATTAATTAGCCAATCAGGGGACATTTTTCACTACGCGGCGTGATGGGTTCTCCCAGCTAATGTTTGGTCTCTAATGGCGACACATTAAAGCCAACTCGGCTCTTTTAGCCTATCGAAGTGACCGAACGGGAAGGCGAGATGATAAATCAAAGCCCGGTTCTCCCACCCCCTTGGTTTTGCATCGGGCCCTAACAAAACCCCCAAGGAATGAGGGGCTCCGGGCGGAGATTCTTCACCAATGAAGCCTGGGGAGGGGGACAGAAGGAAAAAAAAAATAAGGGGGGGGGGGGGAGAAAGCAAAATTTAAGATGGCTCTACACTGATTCTAGGCAGCACTTTGTTTGTCTGCTCCTAGAGATGGGAAGCCCCGAAAAATAACAAGGGAATTTTAAAAAAAACCTTTTCCTGAACCCTCTTACTGATTTCTAAAATTGAAATATGAAAGAACAATCAGTTTTCAATATCCATGGAGTCAGCAAAAAAACAAAAAAAACAACAACAAAAAAACCAAAAAAAAAACAATTCCAAAGTTTCTATTCATATTTTCTATCAAGGTTTATGTTCATTAGAGACTCGCTTATCCAACATAAACAGGCTGGCAGAACGTTGGATAAGTGAAAATGTTGGATAATAAGGAGGGATTAAGGAAAAGCCTATTAAACATCAAATTACATTATGATTTTACAAATTAAGCACCAAAACATGTTTTACAACAAATCGACAGAAAAAGTAGTTCATTGCACATTAATGCTATGTAGTATTTACTGTATTTATGAATTTAGCACCAAAATATTGCAATGTATTGAAAACATTGACTACAATTTATTTATTTATTATTTATTTCTCACATTTATATCCCGCCCTTCTCACCCAAAGGGACTCAGGGCGGCTTACAACAGTGGCAACAATTAGATGCCCATACAAACCAATATAAAACAGCACATAAAACAGTTAGAACTATTAAAATACATTATGAATTAAAAATATACATTTCAATGTATTGAAAACATTGTATTGAAAACATTGTATTGAAAACATTGACTACAAAAACGCCAATTGTGTTGGATAATACAGAACGTTGGATAAGTGGAAGTTGGATAAGTGAGACTCTACTGTATTTTTAAAATCTGTATTGTTTTTAAATACATTGTTGGCCACCCCGAGTCCCTTTATTGGGAAAAAGGTAGGATCTAAATTAATAAAATCATCATGACCATGCCTTTTTGGTCCTAGCCAACTTTATAGAACCCAAGGAACACTAAAACAAAAATGCAAGTTTTGAGTAGTCAAGGTTGCATACTAAATACGCAACAGCTAAGGCTATTGACACTATTTCCGAGGATGAACGGGTGGCCCAGACGCCTGCTCAATTCCTTCAAATGACCATCAGGAAACATGAATCAGGAGAGGAAACTTCAAAGAGGGCAAGAAAAAAACCCCTGTGTGTTAGTAATCAGGAAACTGCCTGAAGATGAGAGTAGCAGCTTCCAGAAAACTGGGAATGAGGGACAACTGAATGATGGAGGGGATCACTCACTACAGATGTGGCTTCTACCGGTGGGACACCAACCGCACGCTTTTAAGGAATGCCATTACCAACCAGGGAGCCCAAAGACCAGTGAGCCACTGAGCATGTTAGAAATAAATCTACACATTTACATCACCACATTTATCAATGTTTACATTGTGAGTCCCTTATTTTAAAGGACTTCGGGGAGCTTTCTCCCCTCTCAAGCAGTTGAAATGAAATCAGAACCTCCTTCAGTGACTTCCCAATTCCAGACGGATCCCAAACCTCAATGAGTTTCGTGGGAAGACTTTCCCCAACGATAAGACCTTGTCAGGAAATACAGCTGGACGGAGGAAGGAAACAAGGGGAATAAATTTATTACATAGAGAGATAACATGTGTGTGTTTGTGTGTAGAAGAGAGATGCTTAAGAGGGGCATGAGAGCATATTAAAAGGGGTTCCAGGAAGTTCAAAAAGATAAGAACTAGTGGAATGTGGTTGTTTTGCTTCACCGATGCAAAGACGTCTTTAAAAGGAGAAAGGGGATGGTGTTGGGTAAACGGCCAGTTCCTTACTCTGGATTCGAGAAAGGATAGTGAATCCAGGACACTCCAGGAGCCTTTGGAGACTTCTGTTTAATGGCTGATCAATGTTCGCAGTGAATTCATTATCTTCTTGAGCAAAAAGCCAGTGATTCCAATTCTGAATCAACAGCCATTGTTTTTATACCATATGGATTATATGGATTATAATTATTATATAGTTATAATTATAATTATTATATAGTTATAATTATAATTATTATAACTATTATTAGTAGGGATTATGGAGGGACGTGTCCCCTCTCTTGATTTCTTGCTCATGATGCTCTCCGCTAATTTGTTCTGGAAGGAAACGAGCCCCAGAACTGGACAGAGGCCAAACTTTTTGCAAGTAGCGACATCAAGTGAAAAGGGATCTGGATGGTTACGTCATTCAGGGAAAGCAGCGGAAGTCCAGGAGAAGCGGTACTTGGCAGGTTTTGACCTGAGTGAAGGCGGTTTGGGAAGAGGCGGGTAGAGGAGAGATGGGTTTGCCTGGGGAAATCAGCACTTAAGTGTAGAGACATTCCTTTTTTGGGCAACATCCTGCCAAGCCAACACTCATAGACTAATGGAGTTTTGAAACTGATCCTCCAAATACAATACTCTACAAACTGTCCACTGTGCTGGCTCTTAGTAATTTTGTTGTAAAAAGTGTGCAGGGATCTTGTAGGGTGCAGATGTTGGCCTTTGGAAAGGATGTACAAGTTGCAGCCTGAATATGGTCTTTGGACACCATCATGGTGCCTTGATGTCCCCCAAAGACCAATTGTTTATAAGTTGCTTGTGGTTTTTGTGAATATTTTCCCCAAAAGCATGAAAAACACAACTCCTCCGACATCCACATGCAATCCAGAACTTTACCTCCATATTCTGCTGCATTCCCCCTCAAAATAATAGACTAATAGAACTGGACAAGATCACGTGGGCCATATAGTCCAACCCCTGCCATGCTGGAGAATCACAACCAAAGTACTCCTGACAGATGGCCATCCAGCCTGTTTAAAGGAAGGAGCTTCTACCACACTCCAAGGCAGAGAGTTTCATGACTGAACAGCTCTTACAGTCAGGAAGTTCTTCCTAATGTTCAGATAGAATCTTCTTTCCTGTAATTTGAACCTATTGCTTCAAGTCCTAGTTTCCAGAGCAGCAGAAAAAAAACTGTTTCCTTTTCTCCATCTCAATATGGTGATGAGGAATGATGTGATATTTGATAACCATTTTGAATTAACTTTAGGGGAAAATAGAGTCATTTGGCTTTGCTGTGGGATGGAGGGCAGCCCAATTGTGGGGGGAAATTGGCTCTGGTCTCCATACACTCACCTATTCTTGGCCTCCTGGAAAACCTGGAATACATAAGAGTGTACAGTGGAACTTGCATTTCAGCTGGGGTTTGGTTCCAGAAGCCTTTGTGGATGTCAAAATCTGGAGATGCTCAAGCTCCATTATATACGATGATATAGTAAAGTGGTGTTCATGATAAAAACATATTCAAGCCATGCATGGTTGGATTTGTGGGTGCAGATTCCATGAATATAGAAGTTCGAGTGTGTTGGCAGAGGAACAAGTCACTGTACATGAGAGAAGCAGGTATGTCACATCTCCTTCTTCCACTCTACAGTGTTACCCCAATTGCGTTTGTCATCCTATATGAATGCAGTGCTGAAGCAAGGTAACCCTAGCATCAGACAGCAAGATGCATTATTCATATTCCAACTTGTGATTACTCCATCCCAAAAATGATCATAGGATTGTCTAGGAAGTAAGCATTGCCTTACTCTAGAGCAGGCATGGGCAAACTTCAACCCTCCAGGTGTTTTGGACTTTATTCCCACAATTCCCAACAGCCTATCAAATGTTAGGAATTGTGACAGTTGAAATCCAAAACACCCGAAGGGCTGAAGTTGCCCATGCCTGCTCTAGACTGTTGCGTATGAGACCAAAGTGCAACTGCATGCTCCCTATGAATTGATATAGAAAAATGGCTCTTGACTATTTTTTAACCTGTTGCCTTTTAGATGGTGTGAGCTTTTCTCAGGGATGGGACACATACAGTACTCTAGATGTTGTTGGGATACAACTACCACCATTTCTGATTATTGGCCATGTTAGCTAGGTGCTAAAGGGTACTTCAGCCCAAGAACATCGTTCTATTTCTATCCCAGGCTCCTATCCCAGCTAGAGCTGAATTAGTCAAAATTTCTAAAGTGATGAGTTAACATTCAATGTGGTGCAACGAGTCCTCTTTTGGACAGCGGCCACACCCATTGACCCCATTCACCCCAGAACAGTATCGTTGATGCTAATTGATCACAGAACAAAGAATTTCTTCAAGAGCCACATTCCAGGATTGGGCAGAGCCAAAGATCAAAAGAGGTGAGACCAAAAATACAGTTATCAAAATGTTTGTGTGTCACTCAATATCTAAGGACCTCAGCGCAGGTATAAAAATTAATCTAGGTCAACAGATAACAATTTTAGAAGGCTAAAAGCACATGCAATCGCTGGTTGCTTAAAACCAGAAACCTTCAAACATTTGCTTATCCAACGTTCTGGATTATCCAACGCAGTCTGCCTTTTAGTAGTCAATGTTTTTGTAGTCAATACTTTCAATATATTGTGATATTTTGGTGCTAAATTTGTAAATACAGTAATTACTACATAGGATTACTGCGTATTGAACTACCTTTTCTCTCAAATTTGTTGTATAACATGATGTTTTGGTGCTTAATTTGTAAAATCATAACCTACGGTAATTTGATGTTTAATAGGCTTTTCCTTAATCCCTCCTTATTATCCAACATATTCGCTTATCCAACATTCTGCCAGACCGTTTATGTTGGATAAGTGATACTCTACTGTAATTTAAACTTCAGTCAGCCTTACACATTTGGCACAAGACCTCCATGAAAGCCAAAAAGCATTTTTTGATTCGAGAGAACAAATTTCTAGAAACCTCTAAGTCTTCCAGCACGACTTTTGCTGGAAGCTGACCACAGTGTCAAACAGGAAGACCTAGAAATTCCTAGAGAAATTTACCCCAAATCCACGAATAATCAAATTTGTAAAAATCAAAATTGCAAATCTGGAAGAAGGCTTGCACTGCCAACTCTAGTAAGTGTATAAATTGGATAAGATCAGTTAGACCCTGAAGGCATTAACAAAAAAAGCACGTTTTGATGATCAGCAGTAAACCGACCTCCTCTTGCAGGAGGTCTTGCAGGCTGCCACATCAAAAAAAGCCCTATCCCATGTCCTTCTATCCTGCATTGTCCCTATGGAAGGGGCACAGAGGATGGCCAAACTTTGGCCCTCCAGGTCTTTAGGACTTCAACTCCCACCATTCCTAACAGCTTAAGCGGCTGAGGGGGGGAAGGAAAGGGCCTGAGGCTGTTAGGAATGGTGGGAGTTGAAGTCCTAAATACCTGGAAGGCCAAAGTTTGCCCATGCCTGGCCTAGACTGAATTGCAGAAAATCTTAAGTGCAACATCCTACAAGAATATGAATGAACGAATCAACGCTGTCCAAGAATACACAACTAAAGCCCTCTTGAGAAATGCCTGCAAAGGAGGAGAATCCACCAGCCTCTGAGACAGTCTTTTTCACAGTCAAACAACTCTTACAGTGGGAAAAAAGGGGGGGGGAGGAGTTCTTCCTAATCTTTAGGTGGATCACCTTTTCTTGTTCAAGTTTGGTTCATATTCTAGTCTCTGGAGCAACCAAAACAAGATTTTCTCCATCCTCTACATGAATTCCTTTCAAATATTTAAAGGCAGCTATCATGTCATCTTGCTTCTTCCAACAAAACATACAACGCTCCTTAAAATGCTTTAAAGCTGCTAATATCATCCTCAGGGAAGGCATCCCAATGTTTTACAATAGGAAAGGGAGGAAAACATAGAAGACCTGGGAAACCACCAGTTCTCGGTGTCATTGGGAAGGGAGTACAGCCCAGAAGGACCGCAGGCTCCTCACCTGTCTCACAGGTATATATCTCCCAGAATACAAGCTCTCTAAGAGAAGGGGAGAAAACTCATTCTTCATGATCAGCCCTTTTGCTGAACTCGGGAGCATAAACAAAGCAGGGCTGGTTAGGGTAAACGTTGACATGCATCCCTCTGGACCTGGGAAAAGATAGCCAAGGGTATTTTCTCTTGTGCTGTTATGTAATTGGCCAAGTAGCTACTGGATAAGCAAAGGGGAAGAGGAAGAGCCATCTCTGGAGGCAACAGAAACATTTGAGCAATGGATGAAGAGGAGAGTTGTTTAAGCAACCAGGATTGTGTTGACAAGGGATATCACCCCTGGCTTAATATACCTGGGGCAAGTGAGGGCAAATCTTTACAGGCTTTGCCACAAAAAAAGAAATCAGCCAAAGTAGTCTCTATAGTAGAACCCTGAGTCCTGATGGACACCAGGACTCCTCCTATCTTGGGAGGAAGAGATACGGGGATACTCTGCTCCAACATTTCCGTGCTCTTCCAAGCACAACACTGACAAGCTGGAGGATTTTCAACCTTCCAAAAGAAAGGAAACCACAACCGTCCAGGAGACACATCCCAAGAAGTCAAAACATAGCAATTCTTGGGTGTGGGAAGGTGTGCAAGAAGCAGCAATATTTCCTAACCACCTCCTGATACTTCTTTACAAATAATAATAATAATAATAATAATAATAATAATAATAATAATAATAAAACCAGTACAAGAAAACCGCACTACAAACTAGAGCTGACAGCTGGCACAACAAAACACTGCATGGAAAGTTCCTTGACAAAATTGAAGGAAAAGCTGATAAAGAGAAGACCTGGCTCTGGCTCACGAATGGGACCCTGAAGAAGGAGACGGAAGGCCTGATCCTTGCAGCCCAGGAGCAAGCCATCAGAACAAATGCAATCAAGGCCAAGATCGAAAAATCAGCTGATGACCCAAAGTGCAGACTGTGCAAGGAAACCGATGAAACCATTGATCATATCCTCAGCTGCTGTAAGAAAATTGCACAGACAGACTACAAACAGAGGCACAACTATGTGGGCCAAATGATTCATTGGAACCTATGCCTCAAGTATCACCTCCCTGCAGTTAAGAACTGGTGGGATCACAAACCTGCAAAGGTTGTGGAAAATGAACACGCAAAGATACTGTGGGACTTCCGAATTCAGACTGACAAAGTTCTGGAACACAACACACCAGACATCACAGTTGTGGAAAAGAACAAGGTTTGGATCATTGATGTTGCCATCCCAGGTGACAGTCGCATTGAAGAAAAACAACAGGAAAAACTCAGCCGCTATCAGGACCTCAAGATTGAACTCCAAAGACTCTGGCAGAAACCAGTGCAGGTGGTCCCGGTGGTGATGGGCACACTGGGTGCCGTGCCAAAAGATCTCAGCCGGCATTTGGAAACAATAGACATTGACAAAATTACGATCTGCCAACTGCAAAAGGCCACCTTACTGGGATCTGCACGCATCATCCGAAAATACATCACACAGTCCTAGACACTTGGGAAGTGTTCGACTTGTGATTTTGTGAAACGAAATCCAGCATATCTATCTTGTTTGCTGTGTCATACAATGTCGTTGTGTCAATAATAATAATAATAATAATAATGATGATGATGATGATGATAATAATAATAATAAAACATTGCATGGAAAGTTCCTTGACAAAATTGAAGGAAAAGCTGACAAGGAGAAGACCTGGCTATGGCTCACAAATGGGACCCTGAAGAAGGAGACAGAAGGCCTGATCCTTGCAGCCCAGGAGCAAGCCATCAGAACAAAGGCAATTAAGGCCAAGATCGAAAAATTCGCTGATGACCCAAAATGCAGACTGTGCAAGGAAGCTGACGAAACCATTGATCATATCCTCAGCTGCTGTAAGAAAATCGCACAGACAGACTACAAACAGAGGCACAACTCTGTGGCCCAAATGATCCATTGGAACTTATGCCTCAAGTACCACCTCCCAGCAGAAAAGAACTGGTGGGATCACAAACCTACAAAAGTATTGGAAAATGAGCACGCAAAGATACTGTGGGACTTCCGAATCCAGACTGACAAAGTTCTGGAACACAACACACCAGACATCACAGTTGTGGAAAAGAAAAGGGTTTGGATCATTGATGTTGCCATCCCAGGTGACAGTCGCATTGACGAAAAACAACAGGAAAAACTCAGCCGCTATCAGGACCTCAAGATTGAACTTCAAAGACTCTGGCAGAAACCAGTGCAGGTGGTCCCGGTGGTGATTGGCACATTGGGTGCCGTGCCAAATAGATCTCAGCCGGCATTTGGAAACAATAGACATTGACAAAATTACGATCTGCCAACTGCAAAAGGCCACCCTACTGGGATCTGCGCGCATCATCCGAAAATAAATCACACAGTCCTAGACACTTGGGAAGTGTTCGACTTGTGATTTTGTGATACGAAATCCAGCATATCTATCTTGTTTGCTGTGTCATACAATAAAATAATAATCTATCCCACTTTTCTCCCTCACAAGACCCAAAGCGGCTTACAACATATTAAAATCATGTAAACAACAATCCAAATATATCGATAATAAGCATAAAACTTCATAAAATAAACAGTTTAAAACAATAATATACATTTACATTATTGTGGCATTATGTCAGATTCTATTGCACTTTGTTCCAGTCCATAAACATTATAGTGTTTCTTATCATTCCAGATTGGTTTCTTTCACTAAAGACCTGTCTAAACAGGAAAGTTTTTAATTGGTTCTTGAAAGAAGAGAGGGAGCTGTTTTAATTTATTTTGGGAAGGTGTTCCACAGGGTCGGGGCAGCCACTGAAAATGTCCTCTCCTGAAACACTGATAGTCATTTTTGTTTTATGCTGACCATCAGAAGCTTCCTTGGAAAGGAATAAATATGTGAAGAGTCTAGCTTGTGTGGTGATCTCCTTCTTTGGAGGGTTTTCAACAGAGGCTGGATAGTTTTCAACAGGGCTTGGATTATATAATAACTGCAGCAAGAATTATCTATGCCACGCCTGCACAACCTGTCACTCTCCAGGCGTTTTGGGATTCAGCTCCCAGAATTTCTGACCACTGGATAAGCTGGCTAGGATTTCTGGAAGCTGAAGGACCAAACACCTGGAGAGTTGCAGCTTGTGCAGTTTGATTCTAAGGAAAGAGATGGATGCTACACATTATCCCAATACAAGAAGAGGGGCTGACAAAGATCTGTGAATTAGCTTAAATGGACAAACTGACTATGCTGACCAAGGAGAAATCTCTGACAAACTTCAAGAAAGATTTGTCACTTTTTAATAACAATGATATAGACAAATATCAATTGCACAATTTATGAATTAGTATTAAAGTAGAAGTGGGACTATTCAGTACTTCCTAAAGGGAGCAGGATAATGGCTAAACAGTGGGTCTGGGTTTTGTAAAATGGTTTCTGTAGTAGTGTATCTACATAGTATGTGTATATTAATATAGGTATGTGTTAGGTTAATGTGTTCATTTTAGATTTAATTTTGTAGCATCTCATACTGGCTAGTCAGATAGGTGCTTAGTTTTAATGACATATACTGTATCATGAAATGCTACTTTTTTGTACTCTAGTCTTCTTTTATTATTTTGTCTTTATTTCCAAATAAAAATCTGTCTTAAGAAAAAACAGGACAGGTTGTGTGGTGGTCTCTTCCTCTGGAGGGTTTTTTAAAAATAGAGGCTGGGTGGCCATTTTTTAAAAATCGTGTCAGAAGCGACTTGAGAACATACTGCAAGTTGTTTCTGGTGTGAGAGAATTGGCTATCTACAAAGATGTTGCCCAGGGGACGCCCGGATGTGTTACTACCCTTCTGGGAGGCCTCTCTCATTTCCCCGCAAGCTAGAGCTGACAGCTGGGAGCTCACCCTGTCTTGTTGATTCGAACCAGCAACCTTCAGGTTAGCAACCCAATCTTCGGATCAGCAGTCCAGCTGGCACAAGGGTTTAACCCACTGCACCACAGCAGCTCGCATGCTGGATGGCCATTAGTCAGGAGGGCTTGGATTGTGTAACCATGCGGGGCAGAAGAAGATTGGACTGGATGGGCATTGCAATCTCTTCCAAATCTATGATTCTTTGACAACACTATGTAAAAAAAATTCTGTTCCTGGTTTGAAAGTGTTATTCTAGTTTAACTGTGTGGTACTTACTTTGAAAGTAGATGTTATTCTCCACGAACTTCGTTTTTGTGGCTGCCACAAATTACTTTAAATTGGTTGAGACTCAGTGAGATATTCTTTGAAAAACTATAGCAAAATATGCTTCAGGATGTCTCGCAAAAACAAAGTTTTTGGAATTTAATAAACTTATCCCATGTTCTTATGATAGAACCAATGATAGAAATGACATTTATGACCCAGGAACAAAAATCATGTTACACAGTGTAATTGGAGTAAAGGTAGAGATTGAAAATAATAATTTTGGATTACAGTTTACAACTCTGGGAATTTGCCACCTCCTTTTAAGGCCGCAGGCTGCTGTGTGCTACAATTGGGGTTGGTAAAATACGAAACTGAATCCCTGAGAAAAGGGCACGGCTGGAATCCTGAACAAATGAGAGCATTCCCCAGTTCCGCATTGTGTTGTAGCCCTATTCGCTGGGACTAATGGCCACAGATAGCTCTCTCCTGCATGTGCAAATTGTCTAATTACCTGTGAAATCTGCAGTATGTAAATCGCCACCCATCACCACACCTTGCGAGAGAGATTTCCAGGAAATAATTCAATCACTGAGATTCCCAGCTCTGTCTCACAAACACACCTTAAAAACACTGCAACAACACCCCTCTCCCCCTGAAAAATGTTTCCAAATGCCTTTGGTTGAAGAAGCTTCATATAATGCAAATGAAGGAGCAGACAAAACGCAGGATAATTCTTTAAAGAGAAAAGATCACAAAATCAGCCATCTGGCTTAGAAATTCTAGTTCAGTTTTTAACTAGAGGTAATTCCCATAGCTCATCTGTTATCGTATTGTCTCAAAAGCCGCCATGTTTAATCCACTAGCAATTTAAATTACCGTATGTCAACAACAGTAGTCCAAATTTCATCCTCTCTGATAACTTGGGAGGAAGCAAAGAAAGTCATTTACTGGTTTAAATTCCCTCTCCACTCACTTTGGTCCTACTTGATTGGTTTCTTCTATCAGGTAAGTAAAGACCTCAAATTCCCTGGGAAAGAACTTGGTTTAATCATCATTTTCCCCGCTCCTTCCCAGAATTAATAGAGAACAAACAGGGCATATTGTTTCAATTCACGGAACCACATCAAGTTAAAACGGATGCATAACTACTGCAAGGGAAGGTGTTGGTTTAAAATCATTGATGCAAAACCCAGGGTAACAGTGTAACCAAACACCTACCTATTCCAAAGCAAAGTCTATTTACTTCAATGGGACCTTCTTCAAGAAAATGCTTACAAGGTTGCAGACTAAGCTTACTATGAGAAGAGATTGAATCATTGTCGCACTTGAACACCGCTTTAAATTGACATGTAGTTGTTATGTGTCTTCATGCTGTTTCCAATTTATGGCAACCCTAAAGAAGACCTATCACAGAATTTTCTGGGGCTGAGAGTGTGTGGCTCACTGTGAGTCACACACTGGGCTTCCATAATCCAACACTCAACCCTGTACTCCAAACTGTCACAAACGTCTTTTAAAAAAATCCCTTGGAATTGTTAGTTTATTGAGAAACTAGCACTCTCTAGCAAAGAATTTCTAAATACCTCATAACATTAAAGAGCCCAGAATTCCATAAAATGGATCCACAGCAGGTAAAGTGGCATCAATTTATGCTGCAATTGTGTAGCATAAATAGGGTTTCTCAAAATTCTAGTCCTCCAGATGTTAAGGAATTCAGCTTCAGGAATTTCCTGGTCATTGACTTTTGGGAGATGTAGTCTATAACACCCAGATGATCAAAAACTGAGAAGCAGTAGACTAAAAGACCTCCACAGTAAGATATTTTTCATGACTAGAATACAATAGCATCCTATCAACATAGGATGCTATGAGGTCAATTTCTTACCTGTTTCTTTTTAATTTGGCGTTTTCCAAAAATACAAGACAGGTCATCTTCACTTCGGGAAGAGAGGTCTTTGCCTACAGAGAGGGGAAAACAAACAGGAACAGCAGGGAATAAGTGGAGAGCACACAAACACAGAGGGATGGTGACTTTCTCCAGCATGATGGTAAAGAGAGTTAATACTTTTGAGAAAATTCAATGGGGCATTAACGAGGAAACCTTTCTGCTCTTTTGTTGCTGCCTGAATTAATATGCTATTTTGCTTGATGCACATTTTGCAGAATTTAACCTCTTTTTCCAATTTAGAAATGTCCAAATTAAGTTATGAATTTGATCACAACACTTAAATTGTGCAATAAGAACCAGTGTGTTATAATGGTTTGAGCACTGGACAAGGACACTGGGAGACCCCCCTTGGCCATGGAAACCCACTGGGTGACCCTGGGCAAACACTCTCTCTGGACAAAGTCTGACAAGAAAAACCCATTCTAGGAATGCCTTTGGGTTGCCATAAGCTAGAAATTACTTGAATACACAGAACAACATAAAAAATTCAAAACCCTGAGAATGATTTAAAGGTTAATACCACGTTGCACTATTTAAGACTTAAATAGTTAACATAATTTAAAATAGGCAGCCAGTGTGGTATAGTGATTTGAGTGTTGGATTGGGAGACCAAGGTTTAAGTCTCTTCCTATCTATGGAAAACCTGGGTGATCTTGGGCAAAGCACTCTATCAATCATAAAGGAAGGCAAAGGCAAACCCCTCTGAACTAATCCAGTGATAGGGTCGTCATAAGTCAGAAATGGCGTGAAGGCACACATCAATGACACCAAGAGAAATGCACTTTGCACAAGATCAATCGTGCCTTCAAAGCATGTTTCTATCTGATGCCTTGGCCCAAAAAAGCTGCATGAGTAAAGAGTCAAGAGCTCAAGGGTGCAGAACCCAGTTATTTTGCCTTTGATTTATCCTAGTTGCCTTCGCCTTACCTTTGGCAAATTTCACATAATGGACCCGTTTCCGGGACGTCTTGGATTTCTCCTCTAGGCTAAAAATCTTCTTTTCCTCTTTGGATACAGCCTCTGAAACACAAACAGATG
The DNA here is from genome assembly GCF_035594765.1 of Anolis carolinensis. Classification (NCBI taxonomy): domain Eukaryota; kingdom Metazoa; phylum Chordata; class Lepidosauria; order Squamata; family Anolidae; genus Anolis; species Anolis carolinensis. Next base: position 6,166,076 of record NC_085841.1, read on the forward strand.
AAGTTGTTGTCTTCATCATACTACTCATCATAATACTATGGTTATAGAGTTGGGAAAAGACTCTAAGGGCCATTTAGCTCAACTCCATTCTTCAATGTTGTAATATGAAATCCAAGCACTCCCAACAGATGGCCATCCTTCCAGCCTCTGTTTCCTAGGCAGCAGCATCTTCTACTGTCAATAGCCTCTCATTTCTAGGAAGTTTTCCTAAGGTTTAGGTGGGACCTTTTTTCTTTTGGTTTGAATCAATTGTTCTGTGTCATAATAGTATTTATCTATACCCTACTTTATCCTCCTAAGGAAGACATAAAGTGGCTTAACATAAAAACATTAGCATATAATTTAAAATATACAAATATGCAAATATCAAAACAAAATTAAATAGAAGCAGTATTTAAAAATCACAGTTAAAAACCATTAAAACATATTCAAATTTAATAATCTCCACAGTACCAGAAATCAAGCTTGCTCCCTCCTTAAGATGATATCCTTTCAAAATTTTAATGTGGCTATCATGTCACCTCTTAATCTTCTCTCATCTAGGCTAAACATACCCAACTCCTTCAGTTGCTCCTTGGTTTCCAACATTTTGTACTTAATTCACATCTGAGATTTGGCTGAAAAAGAGTACCTTCTGTACTATTATTATTATTATTATTATTATTACTAGAAACACAACAAGATGAGTCCACAGCAGACACTCTGCTGGCTGTTGTATTGGATCACACGTTGGACACTTCCCAAGTTAAAATAATAATAATAATAATAATAATAATAATAATAATAATATAATTATAATGAATTATTATTATTATTATTATTATTATTATTATTATTATTATTATTACTATTATTATTATAGCTTGGGGTGTGTGGGGAATGATAGGACAGGAGATCCCAAAACACAATGTTTCTGTCATAGCCTGAATGGCAGAGAGACAGACCTCCCAAGTAGATCTCAGGACACAAGCAGACTCATTTGGGAGAATGAGATCCTTCATATAAACTGGACCAGAGGCAAATAGAGGGCTATGTTACAGTCATAAGCACACTTTACATTATTTGGCCCCATCTCCAAGACATATCTTTATGTATGTATCTGCAATACTGTACAAGTATTCCAAAATCTCAACTCCAAAACACTTCAGGTCCTCATCCATCATTCTGGATGAGGGATACTCAGCCTGCACTCCCTGTAGCAAGATGGAGGCCACTTATTTTAAACCTTCAGAAGGGCAGAAAAAAGGTATCAAGTTTGGGAATTCAGTGAAGGAAGAATGGAAGCATAATGTTTTCTCCGACCAGCAAGATCGAAGCCAAATCCTGCTCCACAGTCTGAAACTATGTCTGTGCTGGCTTCTTTATTGTCATAAGAGGCAACAGCACACCCATGTGGCAAAGAATTGCAATGCCATATTACTCAGAGTTTCAAAGCCTTAAAAAAGTGGATTGGCAGGTGCCACAGAAAAATGGAGAAAAGAATCTTTGTGCTACATGAAATTGATTTATTTTAACACATCTTTTTGTGGAGTTCAATCCTCTTTTTGATAGAGAAATGTGCAGTACTACATTTGGGCCATAAAATTTGTTGCTTCCGAGCGTGATGAGGTCTCCTTCTCTGAGAGTTTTAATTTTTTCTTTCTTTCGTGTCAGGAGCAACCGGAGTTGCTTCTGGAGTGAGAGAATTGGCCATCTGCAAGGACGTTGCCCAGGGGACGCCCGGATGTTTTGATGTTTTTACCATCCTTGTGGGAGGCTTCTCTCATGTCCCCGCATGGAGCTGGAGCTGATAGAGGGAGCTCATCCACACTCTCCCCAGGTGGGATTCGAACCTGGCAGCTTTCAGGTCAGCAACCCAACCTTCAAGTCACTTAGTCCACTACGCCATCTGGGGGCTCCTTGGGAGTTTTAATCAAAGGTCTGGATGGGGGTACTTTGCTTTTATCTGTCTGCCTGGCAGAAGGGGGGTTGGACAGGATGGCCCTTGTAGTTTCTTTGAATTCTTATGATTCTATGAAGATGGGCAGACAGTCATATGTTGATCTCAAAGAGCAGACTTTTTTGCTGATGACATCATTTGTACAACATTTCGCTATAATATCTCAAACCATTCAATGGATATGGTCTATGCAGGAACATCTCCTCTGTGTATAAGGGGCCCTACTGCAAAAAAATAACATCTTTCCAGAGAACAATGACTCTATCTCCTTGAGAAATGCGGCAGAGGAGGAGTCATCCACTGCCAGCTACCTTTTCCAAGTTAATCCCCTTACCAGGTGTTTCTTGTCCATGAGTGTTGTTCAGTTCTGCTAGGAGCTGGTTGAAGTCATCCTGATGAGCAATCCAGTTGTCCTGGAAATATCACATACACATCACAGCATTTATTTGTTTACACTTTTCCTATAACACAGGATCTCAGGATGGCACACAGGAAAAACAAAACAGAGGAATAATTTAAATGGTTCCTCTGTTCTGTTTTACAAAAGTAAAACACATAATTGTGGGTTTAGCTTTGGTAGATTTGATAATTCATTGGGAAAGAACTATTCCACAGTGGAAGAGGCTGACTCAGATTGTGATGGAGCCTCCTTCTTTTGAGGTTTTTAAAGAGGCAGGACTGAGGCCATCTGCTGGGAGGCTCTGATTGTATATTCCTGCATGTAAGAATGGGGCTGGAATGGATGTCCCTCATGGTCCTAATTCTATGAAATGCCACATCCTGGTGCCTGCCATTTAAGCAACTGAGCTACAAGCATGAACATGGGGCCTTCTTTCCACAGGCTTCACTCACCTCTTGGTTGATGGATAATCCTAAGCCCAAGGTGTTGTTCTTCACTTGAACCCGGATGTGCTCTGTGTTGCCTTGTTCCTGAGCTCCAAGTCCCTAGCAAAAACAGAATGAAATAACTGCTTATTTTCACAGAGTATAGCTTGTCACCTGTTGATATGGCACCTTAATTGTCCTTGTAATTGTACTTTCCATAATTTTTTAAAAATACATACTGTATGTAAAAAAAAGACTAATTTGGGGTGCTGATTCAGAAAACTGCATTGGATAGACTTCATCAGCTCTAGTTTCTTAAATATGTTTATTGTGATTTTCTGTGGGATAACAGATGGTGACTGATGGTGACTGACAGCTGCCATACTGTTCTATATCTCAAAAACCAGAGCCGATAGGCAAAAGCTGGTTTCACTTTTGGAATTATCAGATCAGATATACCCAGAAACAGGGCTAACATTTGATGCATAAAAATGTACATCAGATAATGCAACTTTTTTTTGGAGAGAGGGGGAATGAAAACTTCGACAGCAAATCTTTTGAGCAGTCAGAGGAGCTATGGAACCCAGAGTACATCTACACTGTAGAATTAATGCAGTTTGAGACAACTTTATATGCCATGGCTTAATGCTATGGAATTGTGGGAGTTGTAGTTTGGTGAGCACCAAAACTATTTGGCAGAGAATGCTAAAGACCTTGAAAAAACCATGATTCCATAGCATTGAGCCATGGCAGTTAAAGTGGTCTCAAACCACATTAATTCTACTGCATCAACTGCATCCCTAGCTTCATCAGGAAATGTCTGAAGAGAAGTATAAAAAGACAAAGACATCGTAAATGAAAAAGTAAGAACTCAGTGCAGTTCATAAAACCAGAGCTACAAGGTAACTGGACAACTTTGCTGGCATATTTTAGATTCAAAGGAAACGATTATAAACATACCAAAACTAATTGTTTGAGGAGCTAGCAGATTGATGAAAGTAAGGACTAACAAACTAACAAATCAGAAAACTGCTGGATAACCGCTGGAAACGCATGGAGTGCTATCTATCGATCTGTCATATTTTGAAATGCCATAAGGTGCAGCTAAGCAGGAGACCATGTGGCCTAGCACAAGGGCAAGCTGAAAGTGCATGCATCTCACTTGAAGCCACCAAACTGCCTTTGCTCAGTAGTCAAATCTTGGTGGTTAAGACAAGGCACAAATACAGTTCAGGTGCTAGGAAACAAGGCCAGACACCTATCCAGTCATTCTTGCCAACTCCAAGGGAGTCTATTTTGGGATATTCAAGCAGAATAGAATCTTTGGAATTTTAGTCACTGAGATCTCTACTATCTTTCTCACAAGCCCATCTTTGAATTAAGGTCCTGCTATATAGGGCTACCTTGCCTTTCGACCATCCCATTTTTTCCAACATCTTCTGGCCAAATTTTGATTCATCTTTGCTCCAAGCACTATTCCGAGGATCCACAGACCATTTCTGCTTGCGACGTGCTACAAGAGAAAGAAAAGGTTACATGACCTGCAAATAGATAGGCAATTAAGTCTGCCTCTGGCTGTTCCTTTCTGCCATTATTTACTGCTTTGAGGAGGCGTAAAGAACTCTTACCAGCTACATCATGTTAGCACACAGGCAATGGGAAACAAATCAAATGACTGTGCCCTGTTTCCAATCTGGCAATCCTAATTAAGGGTTCAGTAGCCCTCTCCCATTTCCACTCTGTTAATCCTAATTAAATGTGCAGTAGCCCTCTCCAGTTACCAATCTGGCTACCCTGATTAAAGTTGCAGGAACCCTATCCACTTTCAGTGTTAGTGTGCAACAGAGGGTGAGACAGATGGCAGCTGAGATTGCTCTGGAGGGCTCTCGGCCACTACATGCCTATCTCAAGGATAGGTTCGCTTGCACCAGTCTTATGCCGGGAGACACATGGTGGCTGAGAGCACTCCAGAGGGCTTTCAGCTGCTGTGTGCGTTCCTCCCACATCTTTTTGGCATAAGGCTGTGGTGGGCCACCGTGTCCTTATGCCAAGAGAGCAGGGAAAATGAAGAGGGCCTGAGGTAAGCACCCAGGGGGCTGCATCTGGATACTGAGCCTTAGTTTGCCCATGCTTGGTCTAGATCGAAGAAGTCATGGTGTTTCTCTAGTCTGTTTTGGTTAGATCTCACCTGGAATAATACTGTGTCCAATTCTGGGCAAGACAATTTAAGAGAGATATATTGACTCTAAACTGGAAGCCAATGGGATTTTGGGCTGTATCAAAAGAAGTATAGTGTCTAGATCAGGGGTCCCCAAACTACGGCCCGGGGGCCACATGCAGCCCATCAAACCCATTTATCCGGCCCCAGCGGTGGTGGCTCCCTTTTGGTGCACAAAGGCAGAAGGGGGTTGGACTAAATGGCCCAAGGGGTCTCCTCTAACCCTCTTTATTATTATTATTATTATTATTATTATTATTATTATTATTATTATTATTATTATTATTAACATTGAGGCTTGGTTGCCATCTGTCAGGGCTGCTTTGCTTGTGTTTTTGGTGCACAAAGGCAGAAGGGGGTTGGACTAAATGGCCCAAGGGGTCTCTTCTAACCCTCTTTTTTATTATTATTATTATTATTATTATTATTATTATTATTATTATTATAGACATTGAGGCTGTATTTGTTCCTGTTTTGTTTTTTTACTTCAAAATAAGTTATGTGCCAAGTGCATAGGAATTTGTTCATAGGTTTTTTTAAACTATAGTCCGGCCCTCCAACGGTCTGAGGGACCGTGAACTGGCCCCCTGTTTAAAAAGTTTGGGGACCCCTGGTCTAGATCAAGGGAAGTCGTGGTGCCTTTGTATTCTGCTTTGGTTAGACCTCTTTAACTGGAATACTGTGTCCAGTTCTGGCCACCACATTCAAAAGAGATATTGACTCTAAACTGGAAGGTGTGCAGAGGAAGAGGGCAACAAAAATGACCAAAGGTCTAGTGACCATGAATCCCAATGAGGAGTGCCTTAAAGAACTATGTTTAGCTTGCAGAAGTGAAGGTTGAGAGGAGACACCATTGTCATGTTTAAATATCTGAAGGGATGTCATAATGAAGGGTGAACTCTGCATGTTCTCAGAGGTTCCCTTCATTTCTGCTCTCAAGGGGGCGGCGCAAGGATGAATACACAAACGAGTTGAATCTTGTGAAGACAGCTTTATTTGCTGGCCCAGCAAATGGTGGATAGTGGCATGGAGCCTAAAGGACTGCCGCACCACAAAGATGGGGCCGAGATCTTTTATCATTTTCAGTGGATCAAACAACACAATTTTGATTGATGTTTATAGTTTGTCCCTTTCATTGGTTTATTATTCACTCATTCTATTCTAACAGGCTCTCTATACACGCAACCAGCTTAAGATGGAAACTTACTAAAACTTCATATCTCTAGGCTGACTCTAGAGAAGGCTGTAGAAGAAAAAGCTGAGAGGAGACATGAGAACCATGTATAAATATGTGAGGGGAAGTCATGGGGAGGAAGGGGCAAGCTTGTTTTCTGCTGCCCTGGAGACTAGGATGCAATGGAACAATAGCTTTAAACTAAAGGAAAGGAGACTCCACCTGAACATTAGGAAGAACTTCCTCACTGTGAGAGAGAGCTGTTTATCAGTGGAACTCTCTGCCTTGGAGTGTGGTGGAAGCTCCTTCTTTGGAAGCTTTTAAGCAGAGGCTGGATGGCCATCTGTTGGGGGTGCTTTGAATGTGATTTCCTGCTTCTTGGAAGAATGGGGTTGGACTGGATGGCCCATGAGGTCTCTTCTAACTCTATAATTCTATGATTCTATGATTCCTGCATGGCAAGGGGTTGGACTGGATGGCCCTTGGTGTCTCCTCCAACTCTATTATTCTATCATTCTATGATCCTATTAGTCTTCCCAGATTTGTAGTTTCTCTTCTTCTAAAGAAAGAGCAGCAAACAATGCAGTCAGTCCCCTCTGAATGTTTAAAAAACCCCATCCATTCCCACCGGCTGAAAACTCACGCTCGGCCAGCATCGCCATCTTGGGAAGGAAACACTCCTGGGGTCCTTTCTCTCCAGCCGGCGCGCCATGACGTCCCCCGCCGCCATCTTGATAAGGTCTTAGGAGTCTAATTCAAATGCCTGGTACAAAGGAAGCCTCGCGAGGAAGAAGGAACAGGATTAGGGAGAAACGTGTAAGATCAAACGCCGGAGAGAGATCAAAAGAAGAATTTGAATGCGTTATTTAGTTTATCGGGTGGCGAATAGCCTAAAAGGCACTGCGTTAGTCAGCTAAACTACAATTCGCCATCAGGAGATAGCGAGAGTTGGTGGAAGCTTTTGGGAGTTCGCCCTCTGTAGGAGAGGAATGGTATTGCTTTCAAAAGTTTGTCCCAGAAAAATGTATACACAATTTAAAGCCCTAATAGTAGCTAGCTACTAGTGATGATTATTTTAATTGAGTTCATTTTAATGGGTTTTTTTTTGCTTTTACCAACAAGAGCAGGTTCTGTGATGTTTTTAGTGGTATTATATGTCTTAATTGTTGTAACGTTTTACATTCATATGGGTGAGTTATAATTAATATATTTATTGGGATTTATTTTCCTTCTGTGTATTGTGATTTGTTTTTTTAAAAATTTATTTCTGATTTAACCTTTTTTGTATTGTAAGTGTGATGGATATTATGTACATTGTATTGTCAAAGGCGTTCATGGCCAGAATCACTGGGTTGCTGTGAGTTTTTTGGGCTGTTCCGACTATGTTCCAGAAGCATTCTCTCCTGACGTTTTGCCCACATCTGTGGCAGGCATCCGCAGAGATTGTGAGGCTTGTTGGAAACGAGGCAAGTGGGGTTTATATATCTGTGGAATAATGTCCAGGGTGGGAGAAATAACTCTTGTCTGTTGGAGGCAGGTACGAAAGTTTCAATGGCCCACCTTGATTAGCATCGAATAGCCTTTCAGGTCTGGCTGATTACTGCCTGGGGGGAATCCTTTGTTGGGAGTTGTTAGCTGGCCCCGACTGATTCATGTCTGAATCCCTCTGTTTTCTGAGTGCTGTTCTTTTGGAAACTAGGCAAGTGGGTTTGAGAGGGACGTGGGTTTAAAAAGAATTTTCAAAGATACTTGTAATAACTATAAGTCCCATATGTTTTGATTGACCTAAGTTGCAAGAGGCCTGTGTTTGAGAAAAGGCCTGTGCTTGAGAGAAAATGCTGATGTTTGGGGAAAGAGTTGTTCCAGAGAAAAGAAGTTACAGTAGAGTCTTGCTTATCCAACATAAACAGGCCGGCAGAATGTTGGATAAGCGAATATGTTGCATAATAAGGAGGCATTAAGGAAAAGCCTATTAAACATCAAATTAGGTTATGGTTTTACAAATGAAGCACCAAAACATCATGTTAGACAACAAATCTGGCAGAAAAAGTAGTTCAATACGCAGTAATGCTATGTAGTAATTACTGTATTTATGAATTTAGCACCAAAATATCACGATATATTGAAAACATTGACTACAAAAATGCGTTGGATAATCCATAACGTTGGATAAGCGAGTGTTGGATAAGTGAGACTCTACTGTACTTTTTCTGTGGTTTGCTCTTCTCCACATTCGCATGTCGTGGACTCCACTTTGTGGCCCCATTTCTTAAGGTTGGCTCTGCATCTCGTGGTGCCAGAGCACAGTCTGTTCAGTGCCTGCAAAGTGACCCAGTCTTCTGTGTGCCCAGGAGGGAGTCTCTCATCCGGCTTCAGCCACTGATTGAGGTTCCAGGTTTTATCCTGCCTCTTTTGAGTCTACTGGGAGGAGGCTGATAGCAAAGCAGAGGATGGCTTTTACAGTGTTCAACTGATGAAGGTGTATTGGGAAAATATAATACTTGTTTTGGAAAATATATATTGAATGTAATCATGTTAAGAAATAGGAAAATATGTAATCACCAGCAGATTGTGTGCTAGCCTTAAAAATACACTCTGCTCAGCAAAAGCAAGACCAAAGTTCACTGAGTGCCAGGGACATATGTTAAGTGTCAACAAGAATAGATAAGCTAATGGACAAGAGACAAATTAAGGCTTTTTGGGATGTCAAGATAAGACCTGGCGCCATGAGGGGAGTGCTAATGGTTCTCTGACAGCTAAGATAAGGGGGAACTCCTTAATTAATGAGAACCCCTAAAAGCTGAAATGAGGATTCCAGAGATAAGGCTAAAGGAGGGTCAGGGGTCTTGAAAGTAGTCTAAATTTTAGGAAAATGCAAAGATAGCTTTTTAGTAAGTGCACAGTTAAGACTTTTTTTGACACTAATTGGTGATGGATAATGCCTAGATGACGTAGTAGATGGAGGAAAAAGGGTATATAAGAACTTGTGATCCTTTGTTCCAGTACCTTCGCTTTCCTGACCACAGGAGAAGGTCTTTGCTTATTCTCTCTGGCCATTGAGAATAAACGTCATTTTTTCTACAGCCACCAGAACTCTCTTTGTCTCATTTCCTCAAACCTTTGTCTGCCATTTCACAACCTTATTTCTCTCACAGTTAGCAACAACTTCCCACTGCACATTGGAGGGGAGGGGGGCAATGCCAGCTAGTTTATAGAGTTTATCAACAGGTATAGGTGTGATTATTCTGCATGTTTTGTTCAATGCCATGTTCCCTGCTTCACCTGGACAGACATGTGCCAAACAGGGCAGGCATATTCAGCAGTTGAGTAAGGCAAGGCCAGGGCTGATGTTCTTATTAATTTTGTGTTGCCATCCCATGCGCTAGCAATAAGTTTCCGCAGGATGTTATTGCGTGCAGCTACTTTGTGCTTGGTGTTCATGCAGTGTTTCCTATATATTAGTGTTCGATCTAAGGTGACACCAAGATATTTAGGATGGAAACAGTGTTCGAGCTTTTGGATTGTAACTAAGGTATTGAATGTTTATCTTTGTCTGCTCTCTCTCTATAGCAGGCATGGGCAAACTTTGGCCCTGCAGGTTTTTGGACTACAACTCCCACAATTCCTAACAGCCGGTAGGCTGTTAGGAATTGTGGGAGTTGTAGTCCAAAACCTCTGCAGGGCCAAAGTTTGCCCATGCCTGCTCTCTATATATATACACTGTAATTTGCTCTGAGTACCTTCAGGGAGTAGGGAGGAATATAAATAAAGTGTATTATTATTATTATTATTATTATTATTATTATTATTATTATTTTATGACACAGCAAACAAGATAAATATCCTGGATTTCGTATCGCAAAATCACAAGTTAAACACTTCCCAAGTGTCTAGGACTGTGTGATGTACAGTAGAGTCTCACTTATCCAACATTCGCTTATCCAGCATTCTGGATTATCCAACTCATTTTTGTAGTCAATGTTTTCAATACATCGTGATATTTTGGTGCTAAATTTGTAAATACAGTAATTACTACGTAGCATTACTGCGTATTGAACTACCTTTTCTGCCAAATTTGTTGTATAACATGATGTTTTGGTGCTAAATTTGTAAAATCATAACCTAATTTGATGTTTAATAGGCTTCTCCTTAATTTCTCCTTATTATCCAACATATTCGCTTATCCAACATTCTGCTGGCCCGTTTATGTTGGATAAGTGAGACTCTACTGTATTATGTTGTTGTTGTTGTTGTTGTTGTTGTTGTTGTTATAGTATTATTAAAATTCTCTTCTAGAAATAAATTTCCTCCCTGGATTATAGGACTAGAACATTCTTGCAAAGAACTTTACACTTCTTACTAAACTAGAAATCTTGGGAATTCATACGATGGACCCATGGCAGTTAAAAAGGAATCATAGGCCCCTTCTACACTGCTATATAAAATCCAGATTATCTGCTTTGAACTGGATTATATGGCAGTGTAGACTCGTAGAATCCAATTCAAAGCAGATAATGTGGATTATCTGCTTTGATAATCTGTATTATATGGCAGTGTAGAAGGGGCCTGCTGCTGCTGCTCAGTCGTTTAATCGTCTCCGACTCTTTGTGACTTCATGGACCAGCCCAGGCCAGAGCTCCCTGTCGGCCGTCACCACCCCCAGTTCCTTCAAGGTCAAGCCAGTCCCTTCAAGGATACCGTCCATCCATCTTGCCCTTGGTCGGCCTCTCTTTGTTTTTCCTTCCATTTTCCCCAGCATCGTGATCTTTTCCAAGCTTTCCTGTCTCCTCATGATGTGGCCAAAATACTTCAGCTTTGCCTCTAATATCCTTCCCTCCAGTGAGCAGCCATTGGGCATTATTTCCTGCAGGATGGACTGGTTGGGACTTCTTGTGGTCCAAGGCACTCTCAGGATTTTCCTCCAGCACCAGAGTTCAAACGTGTCTCTCTTCCTTCCTTCGCTCAGCCTTCCTTATGGTCCAGCTCTCGCATCCATAGGTTACTATGGGGAAGACCATGGCTTTGACTATGCGGACCTTTGTTGCCAGTGTGATGTCTCTGCTCTTCACTATTTTATCAAGACTGGCCATTGCTTTCCTCCCAAGAAGTAAACGTCTTCTGGTTTCCTGGCTGCAGTCTGCATCTGCAGTGATCTTTGCACCTAGAAAGGTAAAGTCTGTCACTGCCTCCACGTTTTCTCCTTCTATTTGCCAGTTATCAATAGGTGTGGTTGCCATGATCTTGGTTTTCTTGACGTTTAACTGCAACCCAGCTTTTGCACTTTCTTCTTCCACCTTGGTGATAAGGCTCCTCAGCTCCTCCTCGCTTTCGGCCATCAGAGTGGGATCATCTGCATATTGAAGCTTGTTATTGCTTCTTCCAGCAATTTTAACTCCGGCCCTGGATTCCTCAAGCCCCGCATGTCGCATGATGTGTTCTGCGTACAAGTTGAATAGGGAGGGTGAGAGTATGCAGCCCTGCCGCACTCCTTTCCCAATCTTGAACCAGTCTCCTGTTCCGTGGTCTGTTCTTACTGTGGCTACTTGGTCTTTATACAGATTTTATACCCACCCCAGTATTCTTGCCATGAAAACTAAATGGATCAGTAGAAGGGGCCATAGTGCTATAATTATGAAAGACCTGGGCTGTGTTGTAGCTTTCCAAGAGGAGTCAGAAGATTCTGAGGATGAATCTAAAAGCATTCAAGATTTGCAGACCAGTCAGCATGACCCGGCTGATGCTGTGCATATCGTAGATCAGGGGTCCCCAAACTAAGGCCCGGGGGCCGGATGCAGCCCATCGAAGCCATTTATCCGGCCCCCATGGCACAAGGGCAGAAGGGGGTTGGGCTAAATGACCCAAGGGGTCTCTTCTCTTACAACCCTTATTATTATTATTATTATTATTATTATTATTATTATTATTATTGACACAACGATGTTGTATGACACAGCAAACAAGATAGACATGCTGGATTTCGTTTCACAAAACCACAAGTCGAACACTTCCCAAGTGTCTAGGACTGTGTGATGTATTTTCGGATGATGCGTGCAGATCCCAGCAGGGTGGCCTTTTGCAGTTGGCAGATCGTAATTTTGTCAATGTCTATTGTTTCCAAATGCCGGCTGAGATCTTTTGGCACGGCAAATTATTATTATTATTATTATTATTATTATTATTATTATTATTATTATTATTATTTGAAACACAACAAGATGAGTCCACAGCAGATACTCTTCTGGCTGTGGTATTGGATCACACATCGGACACTTCCCAAGTGTCTAGGGCTGTGTGATGTATCAGCGAATAATGCGTGCAGGTCCCAGTAAGGTGGCCTTCTGCAGCTGGCAGGTGGGGATTTTGTCAGCGCCGATTTTGTTTAAGTGCAGGCCAAGGTCTTTAGGCACTGCACCCAGTGTGCCAATCACCACTGGGACCACCTTGACTGGCTTGTGCCAGAGTCTTTGTAATTCGATCTTTAAATCCTCATATCATGCCAGCTTTTCCAGTTGTTTCTTCTCAATCTTGCTGTCACCTGGTATTGCAACATCGGCAATCCATACTTTGTTTTTTAACACGATTGTGAGGTCAGGAGTATTGTGTTTCAAAACCCTGTATTATTATTATTATTATTATTATTATTATTATTATTATTATTATTATTATTATCATCATTATCATTGAGGCTAGGTGGCCATCTGTCAGGGATGCTTTGCTTGTGCTTTTGGTGCACAGAGGCAGAAGGGGGTTGGACTAAATGGCCCAAGGGCTCTCTTCCAACCCTCTATATTATTATTATTATTATTATTATTATTATTATTATTATTATTATTATTAACATTGAGTCTGGGTGGCCATCTGTCAGAGGTGCTTTGCTTGTGCTTTCGGTGCACAAAGGCAGAAGGGCATTGGACTCAATGGCCCAAAGGGTCTCTTACAACCCTCTTTTTTATTGTTGTTGTTGTTATTATTATTATTGCTTGGTGGCCAACTATAGTCCGGCCCTCCAACGGTCCGAAGGGTCGTGAACTGGCCCCCTGTTTAAAAAGTTTGGGGACCCCTGTCGTAGATAGTTCTCTAGCAACGGAGGACCTCATCACACTAGAGCAGTGGTTCCTAACCTTTGGGCTTCCAGGTGTTTTGGACATCAACTCCCAGAAATCCCAGCTAGCTTACCAGCTGTTAGCAACTGTGGGAGCTGAAGTCCAAAGCACCCGGAGGCCCAAAGGTTGGGAACCACTGCACTAGAGCATGGATCTACTTTAAATCCAGTTTCTTCCTCCTGCAGAATTCTTGTAGTTTAGGGAGGGGCCTTTAAACTTCTCAGCTAGACAGGTCCTGGGCCTCATTAAACTACAAATGCAAGAATTCTGCAGAGGGCAGAAACTGTATTTAAAGTGGATCCATGTTCTAGTGTGATGAAGCTATGAAGCCGAAGAAAGTGAAACTGCTGTTTCCCTAAAGAAGGGACCTTGGAAAGATGGGGAGATCGAAGCCAAGGATGTCACTAGGGAGTGTAGATTAGATCTCAGAAAGCAGGGTGTGAAAAATAGACAGAGGAGATCTTCCCAGCACCTCCAAGATAAGGCTGTGAGGCCCAGATGTTTTTGGAATGATTTCATGGAAGCCTAGATGGGTTTAAAATTAATTCCAAGCATTTGAGAGGAGACAATTTTGGTGCAGGGGAAGCAGTTTCCTGTCCATGTTACCATGTTTTCAAGCCTATGGTTCTTGTATTGTCAAGATGATTCTTTCATGTTCGTGTCTTTGCCTATGTATCTTTGAAGAGTTTTGCCTGGAAAAGTTACCTGCGTTCGTGTTCCTGAAATTTACCTTGGATTATTTCTATGCTTATGGATTTCCACCTTCTATGTTGGTTTCTTGGCATTTTTGAAAGACGTTTATTAAACTCTGATTGATTTTGTATATTGCTGGTTATTGTTAGTGATTCCTCTTCTTCAGAAGAGGAAGGGGAGCAGGAAAGTGTTCATGAATCTAAGGGGGAGTTGGAATCTGAGGAGCAGATTTTGCAAGTACCCACATTTCAGGAGAGGCGAAAGGAAACAGAGCAGAGACGTCATTCAGCTAGAATAGCTGCCAGAAATGGAGCTGAGTAATTAGGAACCGCCCTAGCAGCTGTGGGGGAACTTGGGCTGTGGCGCAGGCTGGTGAGCAGCCAGCCGCAACAAATCACTCTGACCAAGAAGTCATGAGTTCGAGGCCAGCTCGGAGCCTGCATTCATCTCTGTCTTTGTTCTATGTTAAGGCATTGAATGTTTGCCTTATATGTGTAATGTGATCCGCCCTGAGTCCCCTTCGGGGTGAGAAGGGCAGAATATAAATACTGTAAATAAATAATAAATAACTCAGAGCTATAAATCAGAAGCAGGTGCAGTCAGCTTTTGCTAGTAAGAAACAGACTCTAAAGCCTAAGCCTTTGCTCCTCTTGTGCCTGCTTCAAGTCTGCATCTGGGAAACTGCGTCAAAGGATTTATTGATGTTTCATTGTTTGAAGTAAGACTGCTACTTGATTTGGAAATTAATCAGAGACTTAAGAACTGTGTTTGCCCTAAGACTTTGCTTTCTTTTGCATTATACCACTGTATGTGCTGTTCTTTATTTTTTGCTGAAGTAAAGCCGTTTTCATTTACTTACCACATTGTTTTAAGGCTGTTCTTGAAAGACAAAACAGGACAGTTGCCTTCGTTGCCAGTGTGTCCTGGAATGTACACTAGATTATTTCCATGTTTTTGGATTTCTAGCTTCTATATTGGTTTCTTGGTATTTTTGAAAGACTTTTATTGAAATCTGATTGCTTTTGTATATTGCTGGTTATATTCTACTATTTTTGGACGGAACCCCTGTTTTTATACTTTGTTCAATAAACACTTTATTATTGGACTA